>NW_027396876.1:0-141248 GCF_047715825.1 Aspergillus stella-maris | reverse complement strand
AGGAACGAATTCAACACTGGATTGAAAGGCTTATGAGACATATACAGGAAGTTATTCGAAATGAAGGGGGTAATGAATACAAGGAAGGCCGCGAGGACCGAGATACGCGAAGTTGGAAGGGCAAGCGGCTGAAAGGTCAGCTCTCCACGCGCGAAGATCTTGCTTAGTGGCCACCCGAGGTCTCTGAATAGCTTCATTTTCCTTATTTAGTTGATTTATCAAGCAGAAGTAAAGCATTAAGTTAAGAATGGTCCGTAACATTGGTGGCCATAGTAATTTACAAGCATCGCTATGGTCCGATACATTCTTTCACTAGCGCCATTACTAGCGCGGCGAAGACTTTTGGTGCACACCTCCGTACCATCCGCTCGCTTTCCATGCTCCTAGGCTCTCGATAGCCCAGAACCTCTCGTCCTCTCCCTACGTGCTCCGTACTTATTGCACTTCCTAATGCTGTGGGCCGATATTTCGACTCTTCACAATATCCATTCTCAGAGTCTCGACTCCCAACGCAGAATGAGATAACTGCCCAATTCCCTTTTAAAAATAGCTTCATTCTGAACTTCTCTAAATAAACTGTTGCCCAACCCCACAAGTCTAGACAACCCCGAGAGGCGCTGGCGAACCGCCGGAACCGAATCCATCCTCTGGGTCCTGCTGCCGTGTCTATCCATAGTGATCCCGAGACTAAGGTTACAAGGTACCTAAGGTAGGGTTTGTTTTCGCGAGCCACTTGAATGTGCCTTAACCCTTATGGGCTATGGCTTATGCTCCCACCTAAACCTTCCTATAGGAGTTCGATTATGACGGCTCTCGAGGCCCACCTGGATTCGTGCCCTACACAGTATGTAGGTAGGCAAACTTAGATCCATTATTCCATGATCCTCCGAGTTGCCCACCCATCTAAATGGGTTATCCTCTCGTAGACAGCGAGATCATTCTACTACCTCATCTCAATCTAGAAAAGAGAGTGATCACTTCTGATCACTCCGGGTAGACCGAGTGTATCTTCCATCGACGACATTACCACCTGAAAGAACGTCCTCCGCTGGATAGTAGGCACGGACCATGGGCGTCGGCGTGGCCATGGCCTCCATCGACGATGGAAGCGTGGCTTGCCGCCTGCATCGGAACCTACTTGCTGCTCCACAGTAGCCCTTAACTAGCTATGTACTTGTCTGAACTCTAGACTCTAGACACCCGATAGAATTACTTATTTAGAAGCTGCAAGCTACAGGAGCTAGCTTGGGATGAGTTGGCTAATCTGTTTATCTAACCAAGAGTCTCGCACGTTCAAATGACTACACTGTGATTTGGCACGCGCTAACTACCTAGGAGATGCAGGAAGTGTAGCTGAGAGTCTCGACTCCCGACCGCTCAGTATCGGCATTTCGTAGCAAGTAGAACCGATCGCCTAGAAAGCCTATGGAAGTACGATAGTGATAACTTAGACATCACGTACGAAGTGAGGCATCATGCATGCAGAGCAGGGCGTCGAGACGCGTAACGGGAGGACCCGATGAGAGGAGTAATTCTTCCGAGGAGCTCACAATATAGATGCGACGGTCAAGTTGAAAGAAATCTTATTGTGTAAGACAGTCCTTTAGAGCCATCAGCGGCAGATTGCGTGTGTGGGTTCTTAAAACAAAGGGAACCGGACCCTGCGCATAAATTCCTAATACACGAAAGAAGGCTGATGGATCTTATCAGGAGCCATGAGGGTGGATAAAGTTGTCGCGAGAATTGCAGTTTGCGGCGTCCATACATCAAAGAAAAATGGATAGGATTTCCTACTTGGACGCGGGTAGGGTTTGCTGATCTGTTCAGCCGCCTGATAGAGAAATCGCAGGCTATCTTGACTTGATGAAAGATCCCTTGAGCAGCTTTTCTGAGAATCTGGATTGATCGAAAAGTTGGATTTTTAATCGTGGTGGGGTGGATGGTGTGGGACCCTGGCTGATGCTAAGTCTTGGTGGAGGGTCCAGTTGGAGATTAGGTCGGAACCGGGAGCTTGTAGATACTAGGGCTGGAAGGATATAAAAATCTTTGCTTTGAACCCCGCCATGGTTTCTTGTGTTCAGGCTGTGTTGTGTTCTTCTCTCTCAACGTTTCGAAAGTCTTATGAGCGCTGAGGGCTGTGTTTGACTACGAGACACTTGGACATTGATAGTCACATCGCGGTGAGGGCAACCATCAAAATGGCCGTACAGCGCTTTCAGATGCCGCCGCGATATGTCCTCGCCAGCATACTGTGCTCATGCGGTGGTCTGCTCTTTGGGTAAGGTCCAAACCTCCTTGGGGATCACCCCGTCTCTAACTGTGATCGGTCCCGCAGCATGGACACTGGTATTATCGGACCCGTGACCGTCATGGATAGCTTCGTGGAGGAGTTTGGAAAACAGTCTGCCACAGTGCATGGTCTGCTTGTGTCTGCGATCTTGATCCCCGCGGCAACATCATCATTCTTCGCTGGATACATCGCGGACAAATTCGGTCGCCCGAAGGGCATCGGTATAGGAACAATGATATTTGGATTGGGTGCAGCGATTGAGGCTGGTGCGGTGCATGTCGGCATGTTTGTTGTTGGACGTTGTATCGAAGGCATAGGAGAGGGGCTATATTTGGGTACATTGGTCGTGTATGTTGACATGCTTTAGCAGATCACCGTGTTTGTCTGACTGCGAGCAGGTACATCTGCGAGATTTCGCCGCCCGGTAATCGAGGAGCTTTGACGACTGGCCCTCAGTTGCTGATCACCTTCGGGCTAGTAATCGGCTTCTTCACGTGCTATGGGACTGCCCGAATCCAGTCGTCAATGTCGTGGCGCACGCCATTTCTGATACTGGCCTGTCTATCAGTCTGTTTCTCGGTGGTTGCGGTCATGTGGCTCGTACCATCTCCCAGGTGGCTCACACTTCACGGGCGAAAGGCGGAAGCAGAGGCTATCTGGGATCTACTCGGCGTAAGCCATGCGGAACGCGAAAAGAGTGAGATCGAACAAGACAGAGATTCAGGTCTTCGGGGTCCAGATTCTCAAGATGTGACCACTATGCCTAAGACCAACATCACCGTGGCCTCCCAACCAGTCGAGGACCGGTCCGTGAAACACAAGCTTTTCGATATATTCTCCAAGGATGTTCGGTCGCGTACAGCCCTAGCTGTGTTTCTGATGGCAATGCAGCAGCTTAGCGGGATAGATGGTGTTCTTTATGTGAGTTCTGGGATAATGACCCCATTGATTTAGGTATAAGCTGATTGGTCTCTGCTCAGTATGCTCCTCTGTTATTCGAACAAGCAGGCCTAGCTTCAGCGGACGCCAGCTTTTTCGCGTCTGGAGTTTCAGCCCTCGTCATCTTCACCGTGACCATCCCAGCCTTGATTTGGGCGGACAAATGGGGTCGCCGGCACAGTCTCATATACGGTGGCATTGGTATTGCTCTCACGATGTTTCTAATGGGGGCTTTGTATGCAGGAAATGCGGTTCACAGCTCAACTGGGGCTGGCCGCTGGGTTGTAATCGTCTCGATTTATATTTTTGCCGTGATCTTCTCTCTCAGCTGGGCCGTCGCAGTCAAGATCTACTCGGCTGAAATTCAACCACAGAGAACTCGAGCATCGGCAACGAGTCTTGCGCATGGCAGCAACTGGGCAACAAACTTCCTTGTTGCTCTTGTGACGCCCATCTTATTGGACAAGAGCAGCTATGGTGCTTATTTCTTATTCGGTGGATGTTCGCTGATCACGGCGGTGGTTTGCACATTGTATATGCCTGAGACCAAGGGCAGATCATTGGATGAGATTGAGGCAGCATTCAGATCCAAGAGCACGAGTTCATGGTCATTGAAGAAGGCTGTTCGCCCGATTGCTCGGAGGGCACCTGAAAACATCCGGATGCCTGTGATATAGTCAAAGCTGTTCGGAGATCAGAAGAAGAGTGAGTGGTCAGCGAATGTATATCGGGTGTAATGAGCCGCCTAGCACATGAATAGAACTGGTATAGTGTCGAACTTAGGATACCGCTAGGAACGCTGGTTCGATATTAGTCAGCGCTTGCTCAGTCTTTTAGTCAGCTTACCCCTATTTCGACTGTATTTAGTGCAGTATCGTACCTAGATTCAATGAATCAGACCTTCATATTCTTCGGGTGGTGTACCAAATATTACGGACGTGGCGAAGTTCAACATATAGATACAGGGGCTTGGTTGTTTTGTAGATGCAGCGTGCGGAGAAGATGGATGTATTGGTCAGCAGACACTTGATACACTAACCGGATATGGATAGCTGTTTATTACATAATCACCCCTCGCCTACATACGGCAAGTCATCCGCAACTTTTCCCCTCGCCGATAAGAAAATTGCGCTTTCGCATACCAACTGCCATGAACCTCCACTGATCTTGGGCTACATTTTAAGAAGAATAGCCTTTGGTAGTACCTCGTCTCGGAGTCCATAATCTCAGGATGCCGCCCCGGAAGAGAGCCGTGGCCCCGGTCAGCGCGCGGGCTGCGCAATATTCAGAGGTATGACTCCGAAAATCTTCGTTCGCCGCGCTCTTCGCTAATGTCAAACCATCTGACCCAGGCTCCTTCAACCAAGACAACAACAGAGACTGCTCGACGGAAGCGTGTCGCTCAGGCCAAGGAAGCCAAGGAAGCCTCGAATTCCGAACAACCAACGACCGGCGGAGAAGACAATGTCGCCGATGCAGAAACGGAGCAGGTGCCAGAGCCGACATACCCATACCGTCACCGCGATCCTTTTGACGCCTTATTGGAACCATTCTACGCCAACAAATCTCTGACGGACCCCATTAACACCGCCAAGGATAAATGGAATTTGCTGCCGGCGTTTTTGAAAGTCAAGGGACTGGTCAAGCAGCACATCGACTCATATAACTACCTCGTGGAAGTGCAGTTGAAGAAAATCGTCGAGTCGAGCAACACGATTCGCAGTGATGTCGACCACCACTTTTACATCAAGTTTACCGACATCTACCTCGGATTTCCGCGACGAGCCGACGAGCCTCAGGATGTGCGGGCTGAATTCTCCGAATCAACTGTTACTCCACAAGAATGCCGACTGCGCGACACAACGTATGCTGCCCCAATCCAGGTCGACTTTGAATATATCCGTGGCCGCCAGAGGGTGAAGAAGAAGGGTGTCGCTATTGGTAGAATGCCGGTCATGCTTCGCAGCTCGAAATGTGTGCTTGGAAACAAAACGCCAGGAGAGATGACTGTTCTCAGCGAGTGTCCTCTCGACCCTGGTGGTTATTTCATCGTCAATGGAACAGAGAAAGTCATTCTTGTCCAGGAGCAATTGAGCAAGAACAGAATTATCGTTGAGACCGATCCCAAGAAGGAAATCGTCCAGGCGTCGGTCACAAGGTAAGAAGATATGATGTTTTCAATTGTATCGACTATCTATTGACTTTTTACAGTTCTTCCAACGAGCGCAAGTCGAAGAGTTACATCATCCTCAAGAAAGAAAGGTTATACGTCAAGCACAACGTTCTCAGCGAAGACATCCCGATCGTCATCCTTCTCAAGGCAATGGGAATTCATACCGACAAGGAGATGATGCTTCTGGTTGCCGGTGTGGACAAGGTCTATCAAGAAGACTTCGCGATCAACTTCGAGGAAGCAATCAAAGTTGGGGTTCACACACAGCAGCAGGCTCTTGACTGGATTGGTTCTCGAATCAAGATCAACCGCAAGCAGGGAACCTACCGCCGGACCCACGTACAAGAAGCCGTCGAGGCCATCGCATCCGTCATCATCTCCCACATCGAAGTCAAGGACATGAACTTTCGTCCCAAGGCCATCTACGTCGCTAACATGGCTCGCCGTGTGCTTATGGCGAAGAATGACGCTGCTCTGGTGGACGACCGCGACTACCTTGGTAACAAGCGACTTGAGTTGGCAGGACAATTGCTGGCTCTTCTGTTCGAAGATCTGTTCAAGAAGTTCTGCTTTGACATCAAAATGAACATTGACAAAGTCTTGAACAAGCGCAACCGCGCTGAGCAGTTTGACGCCTGGAGTGTCATTGGCATGCATAGCAACCATATCACGCAGGGAATGAACCGAGCAATTTCGACGGGCAACTGGAGTCTGAAACGTTTCCGCATGGAGCGTGCTGGTGTCACACACGTACTCAGTCGACTCAGTTATATCGCGGCCCTTGGAATGATGACTCGTATTAGCAGTCAGTTCGAAAAGACGAGAAAGGTCAGTGGACCCAGAGCTCTACAACCTTCGCAATTTGGAATGATTTGTCTTGCGGATACGCCCGAAGGTGAAGCCTGTGGTCTTGTAAAGAACTTGGCTCTCATGACGCACATTACCACAAACGACGAAGAAGGCCCGATCAGGAATCTCATTTTCATGCTTGGTGCAGAAGACATTGAAACCGTAGGTGGTAAAGAGATTTACGCGCCTGGAAGCTATACCATCTCGATCAACGGTACGCCAATGGCGTTGACGCGACGTCCGAAATACTTCTTGAATGCCTTCCGACGGCTACGACGAATGGGCAGAATTTCTGAGTTTGTCAGTATCTATATCAATCATCACCAACGTGCCGTGCATGTTGCGACTGATGATGGGCGCATTTGCCGGCCGCTCATTATTGTCGAGGATGGCAAGTCGCGCGTCAAGAAGCATCATCTTCGCAAGCTCCGCGATGGGACGATGCAGTTCGATGATTTCCTCGCACAAGGCTTGGTTGAATATGTCGACGTCAACGAAGAGAACGATTCATTGATTTCCATTTACGAGCAAGACATTAGCGATACGACAACTCACATGGAGATTGAACCCTTCACCATCCTCGGTGCTGTCGCCGGTCTGATTCCTTATCCTCACCACAATCAGTCCCCGCGTAACACCTATCAATGTGCTATGGGTAAACAAGCGATTGGAGCTATCGCATCAAATCAGTTCCTCCGTATCGATTCCATCCTATACTTGATGGTCTACCCACAGAAACCCATGGTCAAGTCACGCACAATCGAATTGACCAAATATGATCAGCTTCCGGCTGGCCAGAACGCTACCGTTGCCGTCATGAGTTATTCTGGTTACGATATTGAGGATGCCCTGGTCTTGAACAAGGGATCAGTCGACCGAGGCTTCGGTCGCTGCCAGGTCTTCCGCAAATACGTCACAAACATGAAGAGTTATTCCAACGGCACAAAGGATATTCTCAACCCGCCCACATACGAGAACGACGCACCCATCAGAAAGCACGCTCTCCTGGAAAGCGACGGATTGGCCGCCGTGGGTGAGCAGGTTAATGCAGGCGAAGTCTACATCAACAAGTCCACTCCAGATCAGTCGTTATCCTCGGGCTTCAACGGCTCCGACGCCGGCCGCCCAGTCAACTACAACCCTACCCCAATGACCTACAAGCTCCCCGACCCAGCCTACATCGACAAGGTCATGGTTTCCGTCACGGAAAACGAAAACCAAATCATCAAAGTCCTAACCCGCCAGACTCGTCGCCCCGAAGTCGGCGACAAGTTCTCCTCCCGCCACGGTCAAAAGGGTGTTACAGGTATTATCGCCGACCAAGCCGACATGCCCTTCACGGACCAAGGCATCAACCCCGACATTATCATGAACCCGCACGGTTTCCCCTCGCGCATGACAGTCGGGAAAATGCTCGAGCTCGTCTCCGGTAAAGCCGGTGTTCTCTCAGGCCAGCACGGCTACGGAACTTGCTTCGGTGGCAGCCCCGTCGAGGAAATGTCCCAGATCCTCATCGACAAGGGCTTCAGCTACGGTGGCAAAGATTACCTCACCTCGGGCATCACGGGAGAAGCCCTCCCCTTCTACGTCTTCACGGGACCCATCTACTACCAGAAACTCAAGCACATGGTTCAAGACAAGATGCACTCTCGTGCGCGCGGACCCCGCGCCACGCTGACACGCCAGCCCACAGAAGGTCGATCTCGTGACGGAGGTCTGCGTCTCGGTGAGATGGAGCGTGACTGTCTTATTGCTTACGGAACCAGTCAGCTCTTGCTTGAGCGATTGATGATCTCATCTGATCGGCATGAGGTCGACGTCTGCGAGCAGTGCGGGTTCATGGGGTACTTGAACTGGTGCCAGCGGTGCAAGTCGTCGAGGCACGTCGTCAAGATGGTCATTCCTTATGCGGCGAAGCTACTTATCCAGGAGTTGATGAGTATGAACGTCACGGCGAGGTTGAAGCTTGATGATGAGTTCCCAGAGTCCAAGGGGAAGTAGATGATGTTTTGCGTATCTAACTACCCACCTATCATGAACCCCGAAAAGTGCTGCACATTGGGCTGGCGTTGAATATTACTGTAAATAGATATATGCATAGCGAGTGGTTATAGAATATATGAATGATGCTGACATCTTATATGATCTACTACTGTTCCCCTCATCTCCCCGCACTCTGTCCCAGTACTTATACCTCGGCCGTGGCAGCCCTCCCTCTTCCTAGAAATGCCTACAAGCTTGCAGCCACTACATAGGTAGGTATAGACCACTCAAAGGCGTATACGCAAAGACACCAGTTAACAAACAAGCATTACACCAAAGATGACAGAATTCCAAATCCCCGATGAACTCCTCACCGCGCTAAAGGACAAGGTCGTCCTCATTACAGGTACCTCTCTCCCAGGCCCCATCAAATCCGCCATGCTTCTTCCCTCTGATACCTACCAACTTGCCAAGCCTAACAAATCCAAAGGAAGCACATCAGGCATAGGCCTAGCAACAACCCGGCTAGCCCTCTCCCTCGGCGCAAAAGTCATAGCAGGCGACATCAACGCCCTCCCCGAACCAGACCACAACGAGCTCCTAGCTTCCATCCCATCACCATCGCAGCAAGACTCAGACCCCAAGACTGAGAAGAAAGACCCTTTCCTCTTCATTTACACAGACGTCACGTCCTGGCCCAGCATCCGCAATCTCTTCGTGACTGGAATCCAGCATTTCGGGAAAATAGACCATGTCTTTGCGAATGCGGGGATTGGGCCGCGAGTGAACTTTTTGGAGGAGACGTTTGAGACGGGGCTTGATGCGGGATCTGAGACTGGTACTGGTACTGGTACTGGTCCAGGGGACCAAGAAGAGGATGACCTGCACCAAGCATCCCGCCTCGCACCACCAGACCTCCGCGTGCTCGACGTGAATCTCCTAGCCGTGATATACACCGTTCGGTTAGCCGTCTACTTCCTCCACCGATTCGCATCTGCTCAACCGAACCCCGCACCCGGAGATAGAACCTCATCACCAAGCATCGTAACAACGGCATCAGCATCCGCATTCCAAGACTTCTGTGCAGCGGATTACACAGTCGCGAAGCATGGTGTTCTCGGAATCCTCCGCGGTCTCTACACGGATCTTCTCCAGCCATCAAGTTACCCTTTCATCCGGTTAAACGGGATAGCGCCCTCCTGGACAGCAACGGGGATTGTGGCGGCTGATATATTAAGGCCATTTGGGGCGATTGTGCAGGAGCCGGATGTTGTTGCGCGGAGTGTGGTTTATTTGTTTAATGATAATAGCAGGCATGGGGAGTTGGTTTATAGTTGGAGTGGACGGTATGTGGAGGTTAACCGGTGTGAGGGGGGGTTATTGGAGGGGATTGCGAGGCTTGTTCCTAATGTTGCGATGGAGGGGCCCGTTTTGGAGAGGTTGAAGGGGAGGTATTAGAGTAGTTGCTTGGTGGGTTGGGGATTTGTGGTTCTTGATAGGGTGTTGGTTATGTATATTTAGTTTGTTTGAATTGTTAGGTAAAGTAAGGTGTATAGTCATTAGTCTCTATATTTAGTATCAGTTGAGTATAAGTAGAAAATATGGCGGTATCAAGCAAGAATTCCAAGAAGAGAAAGTAGACCTAGATGACGCCAGCGCCATCTAATAAGTATCAGCCACCGTCCCCTCCGCCCCAGGCTCACCCAAATACAACCCCACCGTCTTCCAATACCTCTGCGGATCAGCCTTCATATGCGCAACATGCTCCGAGCCCAAGAACTTTTCCCGCCTGACCAAGAACCCCTTCTTCTCCGCATCCTCGGCATGCTCCTCAACATGCCTCCAATCGACAAGCTCATCCGTGTCCGAATAGATATAGCACCGTCGAGGCGGACTTTCGCGCACCTTAATTGATCCGCGCATAATCCGTTTATCATTGATAACCTGCCGCGAAATACTAACCGCATCGCGAACACCAAAGACCTTACTCGCGATCTTACCCAGCACATACATAGACGTCAGGTAAGCGACAAGCAACATCTTCCCTAAGATTCGCAAAATCCACCTCTTCGGCAGGATATACGAGAATGCCTTGATCGATGCCGAGAGCGTAGCCGTCCCAGGCGCACTATCAATCACGGTCGACGAGACGCGCAAGGGATGCCTCGCGGCAATCTGATACGCTTCGAGCAAATGCGTAGCGGCAAAAACACCACCGTTGGAGAACATGTGCATGAATACAGGTTCGTCCGGCGGCAAGGAGCGCAAAGCCTTAACGGCCGGTTGAAGTCGCGCATACTGCGCGCGTTTGGTAGGACGGAGAATGAATTCGGACGAGGATGTGCGGATGAAGATTAGTCTTGCGCGCGGAGCGAGACGGCGGTACCCGGCGATGTATTTTACCAGGGAGCGGGAGAAAGCGTTCATCCAGAATGCTATGACAATTGTTCTGGGGTAGTCGCCTGTGTCGGGGGCTGAGAGATCGGGTTCGGAGACGTATATTGTTGGAGATAGTTGAGTGAAAGATGCTAGATGGTTTACTTTCTGGAGGGGAAGCGCCATGGTGGGTTGGTGTATGGGAGAGTTAAACTGAGTGTGTTAGAATTAAAACAAGCAGTAAGAGAGAGAGAGAGAGAGGCAAGATAAGGAGCGACTGAAGGATTAAAAGAGCGACTGATGGATTGATTGTGCAGGAGCTTGGAGAAATTGCCGTGACCTCGGGAGGAACTGTCGGGGATATCAGATGCCACTAGTGCTCTTTTAGAAAGGATCAACTGCAGCATGTGCTATTGATGTTGTAGTTGTAGATCGTAGAACTATCAAGCTCAATTATTCATAGGTATTCTGTAAATAAGTCATTCGAGAAGCTTCATTGAATTCGCCGAATTTCCAAGATCTTCCTCCCCTGACGATCCCCGAACATACTTCGTTCTGCTATCAAAATCCCTTCTTTGCCGTGCATCGCCCTTGCTATCTCCTCCACGTCGCAGTGCTCAATGATTCGGAGTAATAGCCACATACCAGAAGGAGCAATTGGCTATTTTTCCACCGCATTACATGCCGGTTTGGGAAGATCTTGTGGTCTTATAGACTTTAGAAAGCATATAGTTTCCAGACAGGCAGTATGCTGAGCTAGTTTTACCTCGTAGTGGTGGCCAAGTACTAAGCTTTCGCTCAAGAGTATCTGACTGCTGATATAAAATAGCTTTTCTGGGGCTCTTCATATATATAAGTTCGGTTCATGAGTGAGGAGGGTAGAAATGGGGTCCTTGAAAAGGGGGGGGGGCTGGCATTGGGCATTAGACAAGCCCATCACTCATCAAGCTGATAGACACCGAACACTAATTTCACCATGCAAAAGGACCGAGTCCAGGCAATGGGGTGAAACCCACGGAATAGTAATCATACCTTGCTGTTTCGCGCGATGCCGATGCTAGAGTAAGCTTATTTACCTCGCAGACTGTACCAGATGGAGCATCAAATGGCTTCTGTATCCGTAAATGGCAAGCATATCACACCCGTCAGCTGTATACTTGCTGACATGACCTGCTTTCCGACAATTATATACCACTTCTGATGTATTCTGAATGATAAGCTCCACCGAGAGAAGGTGCGAACCGTGCGACTTTCGCGGACCGTAGTAGTTTCCCACACCTTTTCCCATCAATTATGTCCTCGTCTTTATGCACGGACATTCTGCTAGGTGGTTGGCGAATGTGATTCGACAATGACTCCGCGGCAGGTGTGTTTCAACCAAGAGATTGGTGGACAAGATCCTGAGGTCCGTATGGACTGGAGCTCTTAGTAAGCAGATATTGTGTCACCGGCGAGATGATCTGCATCTGGCTATGAGCTGGCGGAATCTCAGAGGCTCAATTCCAAGCTCCAGTGAGGCTCTTGTCAAGGAACCGGCAGTCGCAAGACAGAGTCCAGACCGGTTGAGATTCGGCGAGGACGCACAGCTCGTGGACCGTGGACCGTTTGTAGATAAACCTCTGGGCGCTGGTCGTCTGGGGTTGCGGACCATGTGCGGCTTTCCCCGCGCTCCCCACCAGGTCCAGAGAATCTATAGATCGGTGACTATTGATTGCCCCCTTGCTGGTGTTTGACGCCGCGGGAAAAGCTGGCGAGCCCCCGTCATTGGACCAAGCGATCAGAGTTCCGAGCGGCGCTTCCTGTCGGATGTAGGTTGTTCGGAGGAGAGGGCGTGCGGGCGGGTCGGAGTTGAAGTGAGGGAAGCGAAAGAATAGCGTGGGCAGTTGCTAGCGTCGAAAAAGGTACGGTCCGGACAAGACGGACTGCGGCCTTTGCAGCTGATCCAACTCCCTTCCACCGGAACAGACCACAGGCAAATCGCCACCCTGACAGGACTGATCGCTGAAGAGTGCATCGAGCAAATGCAAGTCATCGCCAGACAGGTTAGTATCGTCAAGCAGAGTCGGTCGTGGTGGGAGGGCCAAGCAATGCGGGGTACCTTCGCAAACAGCCAGACCAGCCCATTATTCCCTTCACTATTGATTCCCTACGTACCTTTGTCCTCGCCTTTCTGCCTTTGCCTCTGTCTCTGTCCTTGATCACTGACCTCCGGCCTCCTCCCCCAGGTCCACAGCTCATCTCGCTTCCCCATTCAGATCCCACTGCAGTCCCTCCTTAGCCCTTTCCGATTCCCTCCACCTGACCGCGATCGTGCTGTGACCGTCACTGTGTCCAAGCTGTGACAATGTCCGACCCCGGGCAGTCTTTGGACGCAAATGCCATTCAGGAAGGTATATTCAGCTTTCCCCCCACTAAACCGGCCTCCATCGACCCCTGCTGTTCTCCATCTCTGACTAGACCCAGCGCTCCAGGCTCTCGATGAAGAATTGGGCCACTTCGATTTCATCGTCGCTTTCGCGCCTATAAAACTGATTACCGCCGGCGGATTCTTAGCCGTCAACTACCTCAGAAACCGCGATACCACAAAAGACCTAAACTACCTGCTGGATCCAGAATGGGCGACAGACGAAGACATCAAAGGACCTATAGAGCAAGCAATCCTCCGGGTGTCGCAGAGGCTCGGAATCCGCGAGAACTGGGCGAACGAAAATATGTCATCCTATGTGACTAAGGAGACGAGGATACACCTGTTTCGAAAGGCCTTGAAACAAAATATCATGCTGTACAGAGGGGACAACGTCATCATCTACGCCGCGCCGATAAAGTGGGCCTTGAAGCGCAAAATCCGCTGGATGTTTACCCCGGGACAAGATCGGAAAGTCGACATTGATATGAGCGATCTTCTTGCGATGCTCAAGTACATGCGTGATCGGAAGGGCGGCCCTTTGAATCAGGAGCACCTCCGTACCCAAAGCCTCAACTCCTTCGACGTCGTGCCGGATTCCTCAGGGATGGAACAGATTGCCGCCGCTTACCGGGAGAAATATAAAGACGAGATATTCGCTTGAGTCTATGTAGGTGCGTCGACCTTCAACCCCTGCACCTGGTGAGGCTCAGGTTGCCCTTGCTGAGCGTACCCACCTCTACCCTTGTTACTGTCGTCATCATACATCCAGCCGCATATTATTATTTCTACAATCTGAAAAGAATAGCAGCAACATGAAGCTGACAACACAAACCAACAGAGCACGAGCACCATTTGTGGATGCACTCATTGTGGAACGGCCCGCACAAATCACCTTTCCTTCACGATCTAAACCGAGAATTACACCACCTTGCCCTTAATGACCGCGGCCCTCTAGAGCCGCCCCTGATAGAACCAACGTTGAGATTATCACCCGGAGCGGATGCTAGAATTCGCTACAGAATTGACCTCTTGACGACCCCGACCGTGAACAGGTACGCCGCGTCGAAATACCATGTACCGCTGCATCTAAGCATGCGTTATCCAAGCGGAATGATAGTGTGAAGCACAAGTTGTATGTAGCGGAGCAATGCTGGCCAGCACAGACGACCCCATCATCCATCACCAGCGAGTGGGGTCGCCTGAGCCTGGCTAGACCTGGCACTGCCGGTCGCCTGCGGACGTTTGTGAAAAGGCTTGCATACAGTCTATGACAGAATAGAAGCTGCTAGCTGAAAAGAATGTCCATTACTTACCAACATATTCGTCAGGTCTCTAACAATGGTAGAAGAGCCAAGTCGCTTATAAAACCCGTCATCGATCCAGGATTGTTGCGTTTCTGAAACATACTTCGTGGTGGGCGTGGCGCCGCTATATATTTAGATTGCAGTGCAGCAGCACAAGTACTCACTCTCATCATCCCCCAACATAGCGCAATCCCTTTTAAAACGATACGCATCGCATACTTCTCAGTCCCAGAGAGATCGGGATTGTCTATGAAAATCCTGTAAAACGCATATAACAACCTAGGTTACCCCAGTGTAAAAATGTAGTCACGTGCCATAAACCGTAAATATTTCCCAACCGCGTCATAGCTAACCATTCCGTCTTCTCCAATCTATAAACTACCTTACCTTCTTGTACATTAATTATCTTCCAAAACACACAATGCTATTTTCACCACGGATAGCCCTCCGCGGCGCTTCGACTATCCGAGCATTCTCATCAACCACCCGTCTCCTCCGCTCCGACCTCTCCTACCAAGTCTTCGGCCCGGAGAAGGAATCAGCAACGCGGAACCCAATTATCTTCCTGCACGGCCTTTTCGGCTCGAAGCAGAATAATCGGAGTATTAGCCGGTCTGTTTGATTCTATTTTTTTTGTTTGCATTCTTGACGTTGTGGAATGAGTGGCTAATGTTGAATTGCAGGGCTCTTGCACGTGATCTGAAGAGGGAGGTTTATATTGTGGTTCGTCTTACCTGCCTTCATCTTGAGTCAAGTCTCGTGCACTAGGAATGGTCATGGAGTCTAGAGACTGTCCTTGTTTGGGGTCTATGAACATGATGGATGGTAACGTGTAACAGGACCTCCGCAACCACGGCGCCTCCTTCCACGACACGGAACACACATACCCCGTCATGGCCAACGACGTCGCAGACTTCATCAACGAGCATGGGCTCGCAAAGTGTGTTCTGATCGGTCATTCCATGTACGTCTCATTTTCCTCCCATCTCGCCTCACTTACTGGGCGACTCTGTTCCATTGCCTGCCCGAATAGCTGGCCTAAGCCGAAGCACAAACAAACTGACAATACATGACATGAAAAAGGGGCGCCAAGGCAGCAATGACCCTTGCCCTCACAAACCCATCACTAGTCTCCTCCCTAATCCCCGTAGACAACGCGCCCGTAACCGCAACCCTGAAATCCGACTTCGCGAAATACATCACGGGCATGGAAGCAATCGAGTCCTCGCGCGTGACGAAGCAATCAGACGCAGACGCCATTCTCGAGCGCTACGAGAAGAGCCTCCCCATTCGGCAATTCCTGCTAACGAATCTGGTTCGGGACGCCGAGAGTGGGAACATGAAGTTCCGTGTTCCGCTGGGGACGCTGGGTGATGCGCTTAAGGGGATGGGGCAGTTTCCGTTTGATCAGCCGGGGGAGAAAGTATTTGGGGGGCCGACTTTGGTGGTTAGGGGGACGAAGAGTCCGTACGTTAAGGATGAGACGAGGGATGCGATTAAGGGTTTCTTTCCGGATTCGAGGGTTGTGGATGTTGATAGTGGGCATTGGGTTATTTCAGAGAATCCGGAGGGGTTTAGGAAGGGTATGTTCTTTTATCTTGATTTTTATCGAGATGATGCTAATGATTGTGTATAGCTGTTGTTGAGTTCCTGCAGAACGTTGATTAAATTTAGACTGTACTGGGCCATTGTTGGATATAAATGGATAGACTTCATGTTTGTTTATTTGCTTGTTTGTCCGTTCGTGTGATAATGATCTACTAGAAAGAAATAGAGGTATAGAAAGACAAAGGTAATAGGATAAGATACATCCAAAACCAACCGAAGGCGACGGATTGGAGACGAAAGAAAGGTAGAAAATGTAATACAGAACGATGTATGTAGGTAAGGAGAACTCCGGGCCATGACCTTCGTAAGAGTATGTAAGATAACGCCAAATGCCTGATCAAGTGGTATCAATTCGCGCCACCGGGAGACAAAGCAGGCGCGGTACAATAGGGGTATTCGAGTGGTAAGGTAGTAACACAGAAGGATAGTAGTAGGATCAAGTCGGTATGGAGAACTAGAAGACAGCAAAAGCACGGGCCAAGCCAGCGAGCTGAAGTGAGCGGCTAAATCCACTCTAGCCTAGTCGTCGATCTCAATGGGTGTTCGGGAGAGAACTTGGGCTTGTGTTAAGGCTTGTGATTCGAGGCGCGGTTTCTTCTTTTTCTTCTTCTTTCTGGCGTCGCTCTGGGCGAGGGTAGACGAGCCTGTCGGGTTTGGAGAGTGGGATGGTGCTGGCGATCTCTCCTCGTCTGACGGGTATCGACGCTTGATTCTCATGCCGAGACTCCCGTCTAGAAGGTCAGGTCTCGGTGGTGGCTGGGCCCTCTGACTTTGAGAGGCATCGGGCTGAGCGGAGGCACGTTCAGAAGAAGCGTTTTGGTGCCGAACCGTCTTCTTTATACGATCCACTTGGGCCTTTAACTTGTCGTAACCCTGTGTGGTGCTTTGCTCCAGCGCCTCGATGCGAGTTTCCAACAAGTGCAGGCCCTCCTCGTCATGGCCAGCAGCTGGCTTCGCCTGGTTGAATTCGGAATTCAGCTTTGCAAGGTCGCCCTGCAGAGACTTCACGCGGCTATGCAAGGACTGGTTCTCATCTTTGACTTTTTGCACCAATGCATCATCATCAGCCTGCTTTTGGTGGAGCGCGCCGTCCGTTGTGCTTTGTTTCTCAGCGAGAGCATCCAAGCGCGTTTGTATCGATAGAACCTGCTGTGGATCAATCCCCTGATGCCGCTGTTTAAACTCGACGACGCTGGTTCGCAGGTTCTCATGGGCGGCTTTCATGAGCCTCAGCTCATTCTGCAGCGCGGGAGACATAGTTCCCTTAGTGTCCAATTGGTCAACCTTTTGCCGTAACGAAACCAGCTCATGAGCGTGGCCTGTCAGATCTCCTATAATCTTATCTGGAATAGGATAAAGTTCGCGCATTGCCCCGAGCATGTGCTGTGCCAGCCCCTCTGTTGATACGTTGTTATACCTTGTCTCCAGAGATTGTATTGCCATGTTGACCACCTCTATTTGCCCTACTTGTTCGTGGAAACCCCGAACTTCGGTAAGCAAGCCGTTGATCTTCGTGTCAAGGGGCTCTTTGGGTGTTCTAAGCACGGTCTCTTTCATCATCTCAGAGAGATGGGTTTGAGCTTGTTTCAATTCCTTGAAACTCTCCTGGAGCGTTTCCATCTCTTTGAATTGTAAGTCGTCTTTCTCGCTCAAGATTCCCCGCATCATCTCGAATCTGTTGTTGATAGAAAGAATATCGCTCTGCACTTTGCTTAAATTAGAATTTGACATCCCGCTGCTACCAAGCTGGTCGAGTTTCTGCTGCTGATTCGTCAATTTTTCTTGTTGTTCCTTGAACCTTACATCGACCTGATCCAGAAGGCCTGATAGCTTTTGGTAAGGAGATGACAGGGATTCAATCTTCTCAGCAAAACCCTCACTTTTTTGTTCAAGGGACTTGAACCGAATTGAGAAGTCGTCAAGAGCCTTTTGGGCATCAAGGTTCATTCCATCTCTTTTTTGAACTGGTCTTTCTTCTAGATGTTTGACTCGGGAGGAGTTATCATCTAGACCTTTTTTCAGGGGGATCAAATCTTTTCTTAGCTCGTCCACATCATTTTTGGTCACAGTCAACGAGTCGGTGTAGCTTCCAAAAGACCTTTGTTGAACACTGATTATGGACTGCTGTTCATCAAGTTTGTCGCGAAGACCCTTAAGCTGGCCGTCGACCGACTTATTGTGGCTGATCAAGTTCGCAATTTGGCTGTTCAGGCTTGTGATCTTTTCATTGGCCAATTTTACATCTTGCTGCAGTTGCAGCACTTTCTCCTCGGCCTGCGAGGACGTGGGATTCGCAACTGTAGCCCATATGTTGCCAAGCTCGCTGACTAGGCGCTGCCTCTGGCTGTCTTGATTTTTGATCTTATCGTCAACCTCAGTCAGGGCCCTGTCTAGCTCTGTGCGTTGATGCTGAATGCCGTCCAGAACTGATGGGAATGCTGACTGGGCCTTGGCCCTCCGTAGCATCCCCTCTGCCTCTGATCGTTTTTTCTGTATCTCCTCTTTCTTTGACAAGCACGTGTTTTCGAGGTATACCATCCGCATCAAATCGTTTATGCCCCGGATAAACTGATTGTGAGGTGCATCATTCTGGAGGGCTGGCGCTGAGTACTGCCTAGAGCCTGCAGTCGGTCGGTGTGGTGATTCTCCATGTTCGCTCAATCTAGAGATAGGGAGAGAGGGCCGATTTAGGCGGGGGTCGCGTGAGGCGGAGGACGTGGGGTCCATCTCAACGCGTGGGATATGTAGTCAGCTTTTCTAAGCAATGGAGATGAGTTGTTATTGAAATGCCACGCCAAAAGGTACGATTGGGGCTTACAGTCTTAAGGATCGTGCGAAGTCATTTCAATTGTTTAGATTGGAGGAAAGAAACCGCAACTCAAAATGGCCTGCAACGTGTAAATCATCGGTGAATTCACCGAATCGATGAAGTTCTCAGGGGACTCAGGCGTGATAAAGGAGGAAAAGCGAGTTTGATCAATCAGAAAGTTTGCTGGTCTTGCTTCTGCGGCCTTCCATGGACTGACTGTTGCTCCGGAGAACGCGTTCGTGGGGAATTTCTGCCGGGCGGTGAAGCTATCAGCTTGTGAAGCTTTCGGGGCGCGGAAGCAATCAAGGCTTTGCGATCAGACTCCATTCCAGCTTCCTCTCGCTCGTTCTTTTGTATTGAGCAGTTTCATTCCCATTGGTATTCATCATGGCAGCGGTACGTGGTTTTGCTTTATTGTCGCTTGAATCCAAGTTGCTGATGCTCGAAATAGCCAATTTCTACCGTCGCGGAGTCCAAGGAGCTTCGGGGTTTGAACCTCATCGCTGCTCACTCACACATCAGAGGCCTCGGTGTCGATACGGATAGCCTTCAACCGAGAGCGGCATCCCAAGGCCTTGTTGGTCAGGAAAAGGCCCGAAAGGCTGCCGCTGTTATTCTTCAGATGGTGAAGGAAGGAAAAATTGCCGGGCGCGCTGTCCTGATTGCAGGCCCACCAAGCACCGGTAAAACCGCTATTGCCATGGGTATGGCACAGTCCCTCGGCTCCGACGTCCCCTTCACAATGCTTGCTGCTTCTGAAATCTTCTCAATGGAGATGTCGAAGACAGAGGCTTTGACACAAGCTTTCCGCAAGTCAATCGGAGTGCGGATAAAGGAGGAGAGTGAGATCATTGAGGGTGAAGTGGTGGAGATACAAATTGACCGAAGTGTGACGGGTGTAAGTTAGAATTTTATATTGTACTGAAAACGATGTGGATTTGGCTGATGTGTCTAGGGCAACAAACAAGGAAAACTCACAATCAAGACGACCGATATGGAGACGATCTACGACATGGGAACCAAGATGATCGACTCGATGACAAAAGAGAGAGTGATGGCTGGAGACATCATCTCTATCGACAAGTCCTCCGGCAAGATTACCAAACTCGGACGTTCTTATGCTCGCTCTCGTGATTATGATGCGATGGGCGCAGATGTCAAGTTCGTTCAATGCCCAGAGGGTGAACTTCAGGTTCGCAAGGAAATTGTTCACACAGTCAGCTTGCACGAGATTGATGTTATCAACTCACGCTCGCAAGGATTCCTTGCTCTGTTCTCCGGCGATACTGGCGAGATCAGGAGTGAGGTTAGGGACCAAATCAACACCAAGGTCGCCGAGTGGAAGGAAGAGGGCAAGGCTGAGATCATCCCCGGTGTTCTATTCATCGATGAAGTTCACATGCTGGACATTGAATGCTATTCGTACATTAACCGAGCTCTCGAGGCAGAGCTTGCTCCTATTGTCATCATGGCAAGCAACCGCGGCAACTCGAAGATTCGCGGAACGACATATACCTCTCCTCACGGCTTGCCGCTTGACTTCCTTGACCGCGTGGTCATTGTTAGCACGCAGCCCTATTCAGCGGACGAGATCCGACAAATTCTCGCCATTCGAGCCCAGGAGGAAGAGATTGACCTCTCCCCAGACGCTCTGGCTCTTCTGACCAAGATTGGCCAAGAGTCCAATCTCAGATATGCCAGCAACATCATCACGACATCACATCTCCTCAGCCAAAAGCGCAAGGCCAAGGAGGTTAGTGTTGATGATGTTCAACGGAGCTACCGATTGTTCTACGACCCAGCTCGCAGCGTCAAGTTCGTCAATGCGTACGAGCAACGTTTCATTGGCGACCAAGGAAACGTTAGCTTCACTGCTCCTAACGGAGATGCCATGGAAATCTCATAGGCAGCCCTTGCAATTGCTTACAGATTCATTCGGTGTTCAATGGATGGAGTATGTGAAAGCTTGGCCATGGCCGAAAACTGTTCTTGATGCTTTTTTGACCACATCTGACTGATGTACGATACATTCGGCGCTTGTTGCAGCTCATTGTGGGTTTTTGATGTTTGGGTCCGATTCGATTTCTAGGTTTACGTAACGAAAATATTAATGCTTCAGAGTCTGGTATCATATGGGTGCTCATCACAGCTTCCAGCACTATTACTATACAAAGTTGACATTGCTATTCCAATCTCCAGTGTCACCAACCCTCTTGAATTCAACCCCTTCACCGAAATACCCTGCACCCTTCCATGACTCCATCGTGGGCCCATCGTAAGGTCCGTGTACGGCACCGCCATCGCGGGCATCAGACCAGCGGTATTCCCACATTGCAGGCCCATCGTCACCGACAACCGTATCACCGTCTTGTGGAGGATCAATCCAGTCCTCTCCAGTCTCACGACGGTACTGCCTGGTGAGTATCTCGCGCTCAGTGTCGTAGATTTCAGGTTGCCCTCTGGCCATCAGGATATCGGCGGCCTCTGTAACAGCTTCAATTGCTTGCTTTCGCACTGTTTCTTTAGGATCGTCCTCCGCCATGTCTGTATCTTGATCGCCCTTTTTCTTATTCTTTTTCGTTTGCCATTTGGGCTTCTTAGGTGCTCCCTTTCCTATCCTTGCGAGTGCATCCAATGCAGTCTCGCCGCGTTGTAGCTTTGTAATGAGAGATTTCAGTGCGTCGGACGTCAAGATGCTATCACTTTCGCGGTCTTTCTCTTTCCTTTCAGCCTCTCTTTTATCAGCCGCCTCCTTGGCCAGTCGAATATCCTTCTTAGAGACTCCCTCCAACCACGAATCGTGCACGGCATCTGGGTCAGCCGCCTTCCGGACATAGTTCCCTTGTTCGTCGAATCGGCCCTCTTCCTGTTCAGTCCGCATGTTGAACGCATCCAGTAACGGCGCGTGCTTCTTGTTCGACCCAGCGCCCAATTCCTCATCAATACCGGTCTCGACCTTCGCGCGGTCCTCCTCAGCAATGTCACTCTCACTGTCATCCTCATCGATATCAACCTCATCACCGCCTTGACTCAAATCCATGCGTAACGTCCGACCACTCTTCGAACACGCAACCTGTCCCTCAATTTCATCGTCTCGCAAAAATCGTACATTCTTCTTGTTCTTGTGTAATGCCGCGTCGCCGTCAACCTCCTCATCGCCAAAGTCTTCTTGTAGCTCCGCGAACATGTCATCATCGTCGGCCTCTTGTTTGGCCTCTTCTTGCTTCGCTTTCTTGGACGTCCGCGCATCGAATCCTTCGTTGTCGCTATCTGATTCGTACCCATCTAGATTGACGGCCTTGCGGCGGACCTGTTGTCCGCGTCGCCCAATCTCATCTGCATCTAATATTGCATCGTCATCGATCGCGTCGGGCGCAAGAGTCGAGGGGTTCCGGAGATCGAATCGCGGTTTTTTCGACGGCCCGTCGTCGGCTTCGTCTTGGTGGTGAGTGCGCGCGTAGTCTTCGCCTGCTCGCTTGGGTCGCGGCATTGAGGAAGCCATGGTTATTTAGCGATTGTGTATCTAAGGCTTGAACGAGTGTAGAAAGAAAGTGGAAGAGGATAATCGTGGTTGAGACTGACAGGTGCTGAACTTGTCTGGTCTAGGGTCGGCTCGGAAAATTGTTGTGGAGCCCATTTGCGTCACTGAAGTGCGGGCGCTCAAAGAACTCCGGGCTCTGTTCCGCATCCTCTTACTTTGCTTATACCAGCTGAGATCCAAGCTACCTGCAAACTCATCTGTTATTTTCTTCGGCTACGGTCTTACTTACCTCTTCCTGACTATCGCTCGGAACTGAAATCCAGATCAATACCAGCCCATCATGGTACGTGCGGAGGGCTCTCAGCAGTGTTTACCACTTGAAAACTAGATGCTAACAAGAACAGTTTCGGAGCGGCTTATGGGACGATGATCCCATGGATGGAATGATGCGAGGTGGTGCCTCACGTCGGTTCGATGAATACTATCGCTGTTACCCCGTCGCCATGATGCCCGGCCCCGAGAGAGAGAACGTCAACCACGGCGGCAAAGTCATCATGCCTCCTAGTGCTTTGGACAAGTTGACCCGACTTCATATCACATACCCGATGCTGTTCGAGCTGCATAACGGTGCAAAGGAGAAGATGTCACACGCTGGTGTGCTAGAGTTCATTGCTGAGGAGGGGAAGATCTATCTGCCATACTGGGTAAGCCGTTGTGTTGACAGTTGCCTACAGGGGAATTATGCTAATGCTTGCCTCTTCTAGTTGATGCAAACACTCCTTCTCGAACCCGGCGATCTATTACAGATCAAGTCGACCGACCTTCCTCCCGGACGTTTCATCAAGATTCAACCACAATCCACCTCATTCCTTGACATCAGCGATCCGAAGGCGGTGCTGGAGAACGCTTTCCGGAATTTCTCGTGCCTTACAAAGGATGATATTTTTACATTTGCCTACAATGACCAGGTGTACGAGATGGCCGTGCTGGAAACAAAACCCGCCACCAACACAAACGCTATATCTGTCCTGGAGACGGATCTTGAGGTTGACTTTGCGCCACCCGTCGGGTACGAGGAGCCACAGCGGCCAAGTGGCACTAGCACACCTGGGAGTGTTATTGGCGGCAGACTGCCGGCTGGAGGACTTTTACACCCCCACGGCACCATGGCGCAGTCGATCAACTATGCGGCTATAGCACCGGAGTCTACCGAGGCAGCCGCCGGTGCACGAGCAGTGTCATCGAACTTCCTATCCAGCGGTCACCGGTTGAACGCCAAGAAGAGCAGCAAGACACCTACCCCAACAGCGTCTACACCCGTTCCAGGAGCGACGAATCCAAGTCACCCTCCTCCCGTCCGTACGACGAACGGCCCGCAACCACTTCGCTTACCACCTAACCAATTGTTCTTTGGATACGCCATCAAGCCCGTACCGAAGAAAGATGAGAAGGGAAATGTTGTTGAGGAAGAAAAGCCTCGCTTCCAAGGAACTGGCCAGTCACTTCGACCAAAAAAGAAGGGTATAGAAGGGACAAACACCCCACCTGCTTAGGGACGAACCTTTAGAACAATGATCACTTTCTTGGTGTACGGACACGGGCATGCATTGCGGGATTTTTGTATTCAGGTGTAGGGCACCAGTCGAGAATGATATTATGATATTCGCCTAACCATGATGACCTATATAAGCTCTCCTCTATAGTCTACCGGCCTAAGTATATAAATACCTGTCTATTTTGCCGGAAAAGCTCTCGCGAACTGATTTGGCAGCTCAATATCAACACCCAGCCTCCTCGCAGCATTAATCACAAACTCAGGCTCACGCAGGAACTGTCTCGCAATAAGCACAGCGTCAGCTCTAGCCCCATCACCCTCCGCATCTGCCCCATCAACAATCTCTTTTGCCTTCTCCGCCTCAGTAATAAACCCAACAGCGCCCACCAGAGTCTTCGCACCATTAGCCCTAACGCGCTTCCTCAATTGCCCAGCAAGTTCAACCTGGTAATTCGAAAAGGAATCCAACTTTTGCTCCGGGTGGTTCCCGCCTGAACTTACGTCCAACAGGTCGATTCCCAATCCGGGGAGATACTGCAGTAGTTCCGTGCTAGAAGTCATATCCCAGGTTCCGCCAAATGCTGAATTTAGGAAGGCGTTCTCCTCAAGCCACTCTGTTGCACTGATTCGGAGGAACAACGGCATGGACTCCGGGATAACGGCCCTTACGGCAGTTGCAATTTCCCGCAAGAGCCGCGTGCGGTTTTCAAAGCTTCCACCGTATTTATCAACCCGGTGATTCGTAACGGGACTCAGGAATTGATGGATGAGGTACCCGTGCGCCGCATGGATCTCAATAACATCCACGCCAGCGTAAACGGCCGTTTCAGCGCTTTGCGCAAACGCCTTCACAACGCCCTCAACTTCAGAAGTCGTCAGTTCCCTCGGCATCCAGAAGGACGAACTACCCTGTCCTTTCCCATCCCAGACATTGTCCTCGCCGCCGCTCGGTCCAACAACGTCAGACGGCCATCCATGCACACTCTCGTCGGCCTTGAGACTTCGTACCCCTCTAGACGCAGCAAGCCACGGCGCAACGGTACTCGCTTTTCTACCTGCGTGGTGAAGTTGCACACCTAACTTTCCGCCCTGGGAGTGGATGATATCCGCCACGCGCTTGAGACCTTTGAACTGTTCTGAGTCCTGGCCTGATTGCCAGAGCCCCGCATCATTGGGTGAGATGCGGCCGTTCGGTGTAACGGCCAGTGCCTCAGTGAAAATTAGGCTTGCGCCTTTGAGCGCGAGATGACCCAGGTGCGCGACGTGGAAGTCTGTCAATGCGCCGATGGAGGGTGATGATGGGTTTGACTCGGCGGAGTACATGCACATTGGCGCGACGATGATGCGGTTTTTAAGTGTTAGAGGGCGGATTGAGAGGGGGCGGAAGAGCGCGGGAGTGCTGCTTGAGGTTGGGTCCGTTGCGGCGCCGGGGTTGTTGGCTGGTGTGAAGTAGGGGAGGCCTAGTGCGGGGATGTTGGTGGGAGAGGGTGTAGCCATGATGATTAGCTAGGTTGAGTGGGTTGGATATAGGCTCGATGATTCTCTCTCTCGTAGTTATATTCATGATTAGGGACAAATATGTTGTTGATTCCCCGTCGGTTTTTTATAGTCGGGGAAGTATATCGAGCTGACAAATCCGGAAGTCGGCAAGATCGATATCGGCGATACCCTGTATATAGAACGTCAGAACCTTCCTTCGTCTTTCGATGAGTTAGATCTGACAGAAGTAAGCTTTGAAAGCATTGAGTGAGATCCTTTCGGGTTGCTTGGTTGCTTGGTTGCGTGATTAGCACCGCACAAGACCAATCATGAGGAAATACCAGTACAGGCTTGCCAGGTCCCAAGTCTAGGTAGCCAAAAAACCAACCTCTTATCAAAAGCCAGAGTCAAAAGTCTATATTCATAGTCTCCGTAGGTATATACATATATTCCAAACCAGATCAGACATTTCATCTCGTTCCTTCATCCTTCATACTTCATCCTTCATAATTGGCATGCACATCGCCAGGCGACAGGCCGTACAGTACTGAGCACCTTACTCCTCATCCAACAACGGAGGAACCTTCTCAACCAAATACTCGACAATGGCATCAGGCCCGCGCTCAACCTGCAGGCCCTGCGGAATCGCATGAAGCTTGATATCAGGCTTGATTGAGCACGCGATCGACTGGATCTCAGCCGCTTGCTCGGCGGACCACATTGATGCAGAAAACTGGATTTCGATCAGTACGGTGCTTGAAAAGAAGAAATCAAGTGGATGGAGCGTACCAAAACGTCAGGCTTGTGCTCTGTTACTTTGCCGGCGACTTGGTCGATTGCTGCTCATTCGTTAGTTGTACTGTCCCTCCCATAGTAGTATTTGAGAAGTGGCCTGTACATACCTTCACAATTATCAACATGAACAATCGTATACCGATCCGAGAGCGCCTCGGCCATCCGGCCGATGAGGCGCTTTGCGCGCTCAGGGGCCGTGTTAACGGTGACGAGGGTGAAGGGGCCTTTTGGGGAGGACATTCTGATGGTCGGAGTTTAAGGGAAGATTGAATTAAAAAGAGATGTAATCATGAGATTGTAGACAAAGTAAATGCATTCTGGATAAAGTGGTGGTGGTGATGATGAAGTATCGGCCTCCCACTTCCCCACACTCTCCCCACAGTCGCTCTCGGCTCTACACAGTGAGGTACACGGGGAACCCGAACTTACTCCGTACTCCGGCAATGCGCGTGGGATAACATCATCTTGGATAAGAATCGGATGATCTTGCATAGTAGCTCAGTAAGCAATACTGATGATGCATATGCATCTTGTCAAACGAGCACAAAATCGAAGGAAGTGCCGATATCGCATCAAGTTGGGCTGGGTTACTAACAGTATAGGAGTAGGTGGATATGACTTTATCCTGGCGGACCACATTTTACCCGATGTCAGAGCTTCTGCGTATCTTTTTCTTTCGTAGATTTTGAAAACTTCTGAGGTTTGGCAGCTATATTCTTCTATACAAGAATTGCCTTTAGGAACTCTTGGGAAAGAGATCCAGGTCATATCGCTCTTACGGCTTTACTCTGATAGCCAAGATGTCAAGCAAGCCGTGCCGCAAGGAACCGCGGGAGAGGCGCATCCTGCTTGCTTGGCCTCTCGGGCAGCCGATCGGTAGCCGATAAATTATCATGAGACGGGCCGGGGTGGTCTGATTTCGCTTCTTGATGGTCTGGCGCTATGGCTGTGCTAGCTATGAGCTAGGTTTATAGCAAGGGGTTTTCCGGGATGAATCGTACGACCTTCTTTCGGTGCTTCTGAAACTCTTGCTTCTTTCTATTCTATGTTCTATACCGTGTTGCTGCAAGCTGAACTTGCTTCTATCTTGGATTCGTAACGTCGAATCCCATACCAGTACCATTCCATGCTGACCATATACTTCTCGCTACTAGTGTGGCCTACTCATCCACCGCCGGTCGGAACGAGCGTCCCTTCCACTGCAATGCGATTGTCGGCAGGACACTGACACCTACCATCAGAGCCACGCCCACGCCGGCACTCGCAGAGAGGCCTATATCTTCGAACATGACCGGGAACCTGACACATGTTAGCTTGCGCGACACACCCTCGCTGAGATAGAACTTACCAGAATGGTCCGAGGAATCCCCAGATTTGACGCACGAACGTGATACAGACACCAACGCTGGATGCATCTTCGGGGTGGCAGTCTACCGCGTACGTGATGAGGACAGTTGTCACCAGTTGATTACCAGCAGCCCCAACACCGATACCGATAATCGGGGACACATTCCACGAGCCTGACTTGGCCTTCTCGGTGCAGACAAGGAAGACAACAAGGCCCGTAATGGAGCAGGCATAACCCAGGTAGCTGAGCCAAAGGCGATACTCAGGCTCTGGCTTCCGCTGAGACCGTTTCGCACGCTTGTTCATCCACATATCAGACATGCGTCCGCCGAGCTGCTCTCCGATGAGCGATCCAATAATGGGACCCAAGAACTGAAGGCCTAGCTGTTCTGTGTTGAGCTCAAACTTTTCTTGCAGCAGTTGCGGCACTTCAACAGTAGCCAAAACATTGCTGAGGAGGAAGATCATGGCGTACGCAGCGGCAGGTACCATGACGCATGGTCGGAAGCACAGCCCCAGAGGTTTGATAAACTCTATCCACTGGATAGGGGTTGGGTCAATCCGTCGGATCCTGAGGTACTCCCGCTTCCATGCGGGTTCTTTGGGGTCTACATTGCTTCCCACATATCGGGTCTCCGGGCCTAAGAACAGATACAGGATGAACTGGACTCCGTTGATCTAGCAATGTGAGCGGAAGCCTGATAGGTTTCCAGAGCGAAGAACTTACTATTGCCAGGACCCAATAGATCCAGATATAGCCCGCCCGGTAGGCAACGAAGCCAAAGATGAAGGGACCACATGGAATTCCAAGGGTGATCAACAGGGTCCATACACCCATGTACTTTGCACGATCCTTCTTAAAGAATGTTTCCATCACAACACCACTACCGATTGCTGCAGAGACGCTGTCAGTTTCCCGGTTCGAAACTTGGAAGATGCAAGCCGATGGCACTTACCTGACGCTGGAGAGATAAAGAACGCCTGAAGGGCTCTGCATGCTGCGGTGGAAGCATAGTCGGGAGACTCTGCGCACCCAATGTTGCAAACCAGACTACAAATCAAGGAAAGCAGGAAGATCGGTCGTCGACCGTATCTGTTTGAAAGAGGCTTCCAGAATAAAGGTGCACCACCAAGAATTGCGATTTGAAGCGAAGTCAAGTAGGTAACGTGGTGAGGAGTAACATCAAAATCTTCGGCAATCGTGGCATAAGCAGGAATGATACCTGCCGCAGCAAACGTTCCCATACAAGCGTGGAAGGCTACCAATATGAGATTTGAAATTTTCTGTAAAAGCTTAGCAGATGTACCCCCAGATCATTTTCAGGAATCTCACCTTCCAGGAGGGCCAGTTGTATGGGTCCGCGGGGTCCATGCTGGGGATAGGATCGAGCTCCAGTGTACCATGATGCTCCATCAAGAAATCGCGGTGTGCCTTCGAGATGCGGGAGGCCACTATGTCGGCATATTTCGAGGGGATGCCAGCCTCTGTGCTCTCTATCAGATCAACATCATTCTTGGATAGCGGCGGGGAGTCTTTCGACTTTGAAGGCACATCAGCAGTAAAGCTGGGTTGCATTTCCATAGACGAAGGCATAATGAACGAGCAACACCTCGAGTCGCTTCAGGGGCTCCTTAGCTAGCCCAGCAATCTCTGTTGTTTGTTCCAACTATGTCAAAATAAAGAGTATATGAGTAATTGCGAGGGAAGAAGAATAAGAGCCAGCTGGCTGTGGCGTCTCTACGCGAGAACCCCAATCTCAGCCGGATGTTGAGGGATAGGAAATCCCGGAGTCCGCTGGGGTATGACCTTGCCTGGCCTATCATGGCCAAACGCTCCCCCCGGGGGGAATGTCACTGTGGATCTGGGTGTCTCGGTAAACCAGCACTCTTGGGGGAAGTTTCGCGGAGAGTGTGGCACTGGGGGCCGGTGGGGGGGCTTATCCAGTCTCCACAGCGTAAACGAGTCACACTGCAGCAATTTGTGGTGACTACGACCGAAACCTCCGCCGGTGACGAGGCCTGGGAACGAATTGTTTGAAAGGCGAACCATTGGCCGTGCTAGTTTGGTTAACGAGGCCTCGGCCATGGTCCGGGCTGCGGTCAAACCACGAGGATTCCAGTTGAACGCGATTCTGCGAGGTCTCCTGGACCGACGATCTGCGCTAAAACGACCGCTGTGACAACTGAGATATGCAAACGGTCATCATTAAGACTCGTTATGCTATACAATGAGGTGCCGTCCCACAGAGATTGGCGTCCTCCCACATGAACAGATTGCATACTGTAGAGAACCATGCATGAGCGCCGTTCGGGATCAGTCCCGACGGAATAGAGGTAGGAATCAGTCCGTAAATCCGAATAAGCAGCCGAGCACTGCCAAGCAGCGAGCCCAGACGGCGACTTGAGCTTCATTTTACCGACAAATGTTCGAAGGAACCGGATGACGAGTCGGCAGTTTGAGTTTCAACTCGGAGAAGGAGCGGCAATGCCAAGCCAAAGTCACGCCTCTCAGGCACCAAGGCAACAATCCGTCCCACAGCAACTCCCACACTTCACCCCACACTCTAACGCTCTTGCAGCACTCAAGGCTTCATATGCTCTCGTCTGCTCTCCACCTGTACCCCCCAGGCTCTTCTCTCAGTTCTTGCTGTCATTGTGGATGGCTATAATTTCTCCTCTTCTCACCGCTGAAAGATGCCACAATCTGCTACAACATCCCCTGGAGCCAAGCCTCTGATATGTCGTGTATGCGACAAAGGTTTCTCCAAGGCAGAACACTTGAGGGTGAGTACCAAGCTCGGTGTATCTCCCTCCGTCAGTGGGGTTTTACTAATTAATTTCCGGCATTTAGAGACATGAGCGTTGCCGTAAGTACCTTAGAGCAAGCTGGGCGCTTGATCACCACACAAAATACTGGGTTAATCGCTGATCGGATATGCCGAAGATACTGGATCCAAGCCGTTCGTGTGCAAAGAATGCCGTCGTCCATTTGCACGCCAAGATGCTTTGACCCGCCATGAGAAATTGCATACTCGCGCAGCGGCTACCAAACACGCACAAGCACAGCAGTCCCTGCAAGTGCCTCAAGTGACTTCGTTGGATGCCCTACCCTGGGAAGCTTCTCGTGCACCAGCAGATGTCGCGGTGCCGGTGTCTGCACCTGGGCAAGCATGGGACACGTCGGAAGCCCAGCAGGCTGTGGCCTCTGATCTTGACTTTGCCCTAATCTGGCCCGACTCGGAGAACCTGTTTCAAAGTATCATGTCTTCGGATATCCCTGATCAATGGCAAATACCTCTGGGATCCCTTCCGATCCCCCCTGTTGTACAGGATGTCAGCGGCATGAATTTTGGCTCTCCTAATTCTTTTGATGACCGATCATCGTCTATTGGAACTATACCCTCGGGCGGCAGCCACCAGGCTGTCCGAGATGTTTCCGACATGGTGACAAGCTCGGTGAGAATCATGCCTTTGTATGTTTAAGGATCGACTAGCTAACATTTTGTAGTCTTCAAGTGTAACTGCTGCGATTAAGGCGACCTCGATCACGTCCGTCTTTCTTGATGAATGCTTACACATGTTCTTCGTGCGGTTCATTCCCACGTTCCCAATTTTGCATCGGGCTACCTTCGTGTTCCGGGACTGTACGCATCCACTTCTATTGAATGCTATGGCCCTAGGGTCTCTGTACCTCGGCCCCAAAGACTCCGTTGCAAAGGTATGTACCACTGACTATGCCTTATTGATTGCCACTAACGCGCACGCAGGGTGAAGCATTATGGAGACTAGCCCACACTGCAGTTTCTACATCGGTAAGATTCAATGCTAGAGCGAGAGATGTATCAATATACTAATAGGTCTAGTGGCAATCCCTGATTACGCATCGTGGACCATATGATGCCTGTAATGGCGTGCAACTTCTTCTTACTGCACTTTTGGGACAGATATACGGGGCACTGTCTAAGGTATTTTCTCGAACAGCCATCTCGTTTGCGATTCTGACGTCTCCTTCAGACGCGAACAATCCGCACTACCAGTCAAGTGTTTCGCCCCCTCGGCTTCTTCTGGGCCCGCCATTGCGGGATGCTAGAGTGCGAACCGTTCTCGCTACAAGACGTGCCCTACCCCGATACCTCTAGCTCCGCGAAAGAGCACAAATGGCGAACATGGGCCGCTCGAGAGATCCAGCAGCGAGCCCTGCTAGCATACTATATTCTAGACGGACTGGTGGCCCAAATGTCCGGCGATGGGGCTTCCACTCGGCACGTTGCCAACCCTCTCACCCTCCCAAGCACAGAAGAAGCCTTCGACGCCAACAGCGCCGACGAATGGCTCACCCACATGCGCTCCCAAAAAGCCGAACAACCCTCCTTCCGCCTCCTCTTCCGCTCCCTCTTCCCGCCCATCGGCAGCTTTCGCACCCTCGACTACCAACTCTCCGCTTTCTCCCTCCGCGTCATCCTCGAGGGTTTACAGTCCCTCGTATCCGACTCAGACGACTCAGAGCACGATCTCGCCGCCGTAGGAGTCCCCACTCGCTGCGACGTCCGTCGCGCCCTCGCCCAGGTCCACGAGACAATAACGATGAGCATCCACCTCTCCGCCTCAGAACGCCTAGAGGTCCTCCTCCGCTGGCACACGATCTGTCTCGACACAATGATTAACAGCACTGTGCTCTGTCGACATGTATGCGCGCGCTACGATATCTCACAGCAAGTCTCCGGCGGATCCCGAACCCTGCGTCAATCCTTCGATATGCTACACTGGGTACACACCGAGGACGCCCGGCGCGCCCTCCTGCACGCCATCGCCATTCAGGATATAATCGAGCAATTACCCCGCGGCCGCGCACACGTCATCCACATGCCCTCCTCCCTCTTCGCAGCAGCAACAGTATACGTCGTCTTCGCGCTAGCAGAGATCGCAAACGTCTCTCTCCCGCGCACAATAGTCTGGCAAGACGCGCTCCTCACGCAATCAGACATGAGCCTGAATATAAACTGTGACAGTGCCGCTCAAGTAGCAGGAGGCCCAGGTAAACCCCCCAGCGGCTCCGAAACAAGCAGATTTGTCGCGAGCGGTAGGACCGACTCCCCGCCTGGAATAGCGGCCGTGCGGAATCTGCTGTATGAAATGAATTCCATGCAGAAGCTTTTCCGGTGCTTGATTTCGCAGTGGGGGATTGCGCATGATATGGAGGAGATTGTTAACCAGTGGATTATTCTATGTCATTAGTTGTTTGTCATTGCTCTGTCTTGTCGGTGTTTTGTAAGCTAGGGATTGGATGTGGAATTGGAATTAGGCTGGGTAGGCTTTTGGTTTTCGGCATTTGGGTGGTGGGATGGTTATGGTATATATATTTTTGTATATATTTGCCTCGATCCCTGACACAGTTGATACGCAATGCGATGCAAACAATGTACAACTAGATTGAAACACCCTACTATAGCATACCTAATGAACCGATATGTATATAATGACTTATCTCATTCACAAATTGATTGATCTCATCTTATCTTCGGTAGATGTATCCCGAATCAGCTCAGAATCATACCTGAGCTGAGTATGTACAAAAGCAAAATGCCGACGGAAAAGGTATGTGAAGCAGAAAGCAATGCTCATGATGCAAAAAGAAGAACAGAACAGGGAATCAAAAACAGGGAATCAAAAATCAAAGAGACCCAAAAACCAGGGGTATCGACTCTATGCAATCTAGGAAATAAGGTCAATTCAAATCAAATCAAACAAAGATAAAAACCGAACATAACAGAACGGGCGGAATGAGAAGGGTAAATATAGGATAGATGAGTAGAAAGGAAGTGCATGCTGGCGAGTATGCAAGTGATGACGCGAAAAAGGCTCATGGAACAGCTGGCTCAGCTAGAAATGGGATGCTGTAAATGCTGAAAGGTGATGGGTAAGGAAATGAAGTTAGGTAAGAGAGTTGTGGGCGGGAGGGCGAGAGGTTTGTTCAAGTTTCATGAATGCCCGGGTCATTGCGGCGCCGACCTCCTTGAACATGTCGTGCATGATTGATTCGGACCTTGTGATGCAGAGGCCGTCCTTCGAGGCTCGCTCCTTGAAGTATGGTAGCATGCTTTCCCAGAACTTGCCAAAAACCGTCTCCATCGGGTTTTGAGGGGCGGGGTTGTGATTCTCGATACGAGGCAGGACGTGCGAGGTACCCGGACTTTGTTTCAGCACTGGTTTGATCATAGACTCTGAATCGGTCAATTGTGTCCGGGGGCGAGGTGCGGCTCGGTCGGGTGTTGTTTCGTCGTCTTCACGAGCTCGTTTAAGGCCTGTTAGTGTTTGCATGGCGCGCGGATCATGAAGGATCGATCGGAGTTGTTCGTTCACATTCGACATGAGTTGACGGCTGCTGGTGATGTCGTTGTTCGCTGCCCGGAGGTTGTTGGATCGCGCGAGAGCTTGGTAATCGTGGATCTTCCGATACCGAGCCCAGAGAGCAGGTACATCATCCTGCTTGATAGGCGATTGGCAGGAATCGGTAGATGGCGGAGTGATCAGGGAAGGAGGTTCGGGATCTGGTAGACTATTGACCCAGTCGGCGACTCGTTGAAGCTTGTTCCGCTGGGGGACTTCGGGGTCACGTCCGACCATCCGACCCAGCGCCTTCTCCCTCTCCAATTGAGCCTTGAATTCATCCATTTCCTCCCAAGTGTCTAGCATCCTCCGTATTTCCGAGTCCAAAGGTGGGAAGGGTGGTTGAATTCCGTTCTTGATGGCGTCTCGATAAGCGTCCCGCTGAGCGATGAGTTCACCGATGCGGCGGCGACAGGACTGATGCGAGTAGCGGCGACCGATTTCCTTCTCGAGAAGAACCTCAATTTCGACCCAGAATTTGGAGGTGTTGATGTATGTAATTTCCTTGAACTTTGCACGCTTCTCGCAGATCTTGATCAGGGCGAATTGCTCGTTGATGTCGAGCGGGCCTCGTCGGGGTTTCTTGCTGACGGCAGCCTCCTTTTGGCGCAGCTGGGCACTTTCATCCTTGTGAAAGACGGTCAGTCCCTGGTCCATGGCTCGCCCCTTCTTCGTGTCCTCCAGTTCCTCCTGCTCGAACAGTCGGGAGAATCAAAATCGAGTCCGAAGCAAGAGAGGAAGAACAGAGAGGAGAAAAGAGGGAAGACGAGGAGTTGGGTTGCATGAGAATCGGATGGGCTGAAAAAATCCCCGCCACTCGGAAAAGCGAGGAAACGCAGCAATCAGGAAAGGCGCGCTCGGTCACGCCCGCGTCAGGAGATTCTCCCTCTCTCCCTCTCTCTCTCTCTGTCCCCACGTCACGAGTCCGGGATATCCTCCGTCTTGCTTTTTTGGTCTTCAGAAGTTCAGGCTCACCGACAAAATCCCCATGCTTGAATGTGTGGTGTCGGGCTCCGATCACGATCCGAGATCCGCCATTGTTCCACAGCCCACCGCCGTTCTCGTTGGTTCTCGGTCTCTCGGGTTTGCGGCTCCCTCCGCCAAACAACAAGATCGTCTGTACAACTCTACTCTCTACATTCTTGACTTATACTCCGCGTAGTCCTTTGACAGGATCTAGTGTCAGCAAAAACTCCTACATTTCCGCTCCCCCTCCACCCTTCAGTGCTTCCCCCTTTGTCTCCCCGGTCGTTCTTCGGCAATTCCGGTTAACAATGGAAGCTCGCGCTGGCTACCATGAAGGGAATGGTCGCGTTTGCCACTGGCTGCTTGGTAGAGGCAACTTTGGCCTCACCTAGGCTGCGGATGTACCTGGTACCTAGGCACTGCTAATTCCCTAGAAGATTCTCGTGCTTTGACAAATACTGCAAAGACGATCACCGCTGCCGAGGTCGTCGGTCGCTCCTTCCTTCTCGGACGCGGTGCGAACTAGGAAGGCACGGCACTGAATCGCTAAGCATTGGCAAGAGCGACCCATGTCGCGACTAAGGTAGGTATGTAAGCATGTAGATAGGTCTTTTCGAATACTATTTGTCCATAGACACGTGGACAATGAAGCAAATCCCATTCTTTCCACGTGCTATCCAGGCTATCTACCTTTCAGCGACCATGGACGTGGTGAATAAAATAGGTTGGATGACTGGAACCCCCACAAGGGCCCCAACATACCCAGCAGCCGCCCCCTTAACAACCAGATCAACCCAAGCGACAAGTTACTTCTCGCCCATCCCTGCATACCGCCCCATACTAACCGAACACCCATCACCACAAGCAACAACCAAAGTAAGCACCTGCTTCTCATCACCAACCTTCGCACCAAACCCCTCCGCCATCTCAATTACCTCGAATGTCTGCAGCAACCTAACAACTGTATAACCCGCCTCAAGCAGCGCAAAATCCTGCCCTAGACAAACCCTTGGTCCGCCATTGAAAGGCAGATAGCCCCATCCTACATTCTTCAGCGCGTCACCCTCCCACCGCTCGGGTCTGAACTCCTCTGCGTCATCGCCGTATATGTCTTTTCGGCGGTGCATAGCGTACACGCAGTATCCCACGGATTCGCCCTTGCGGACGAAGATTGGCGATGTCCCGCTTGGCCCGCCTCCTGTAGGGAGGGTGGTGGTTTTGGTGGCTGCGCGGGAGTTGACGGGGACGGAAGGGTAGAGGCGCAGGACTAGAGGAGGGTAGTCAGATGTGTTAGTAATTATTCAACAACGAGGAGCGATGGAATTATGTACCTTCTTTGAGGACGAGGGATAGGTACGTGAGGGTCTTGAGTTGGGATAGGGTTGGCGCTGATGACCCTGGGCCTATGCCAACCGTGTCCCTAATCTCGGCACGCAATTTTGACAGAACGTCCGGGTGCTGCACCAGTAGGCGACTAGAGCTCTGATTGTCAGCTTCTCATCCTGGGGCATGATCTTTGACTTGGAAGGAACTCACAGGGTCCATGTGAGGCAGCAGGCCGTGGTGTCTCTGCCCGCCAGCAATATATTCAAGCATTGAGCTCTCAAGACGCTTGGATCTCGCGTTTGCTCGACAAGTGCATCGATGAAAACATAGGGATGGGCCTCTGTGTCATGACTCTGGTCCGGATGGTCTGATCTTGTCAAAGCCGAATGCTCCAACGCCTTCTGCACGGCACCATCCACAAACTCATGACAAGTCTTACAAACCTCCTGAAACTCTTTACCGCCCCAAAGCCACCAAAAATCACCAAGCCTTCCACGTTTAGCAAGGTAATCTTGCCCCAAGTTGAAAGCATTCGCAAAGTCCGATTCTCGGCCTGTGATACCTTGCGACTTGAGAGACGGCAAATGCTGCCCGAACAAGAGAAACAATGTCGTCTCAAACGTGAGGCGGAAGAAGAGCGGCTGTAAGTCCACGATTTCGTCGTCGGTGATACTGTCTATGAGGCTATCCACGGCGTCTTTGATCTGTTCGAAGTTTGTCATTCGATTGCTCATGAATTGGGGGCGCATGAGTTCGCGCGAGTGCCGCCATTGCTCCCCGTCTTGCGTGAAGATCCCGCTACCAAGCAAGGGATCAAAAATCGGGGGTCGTTGTCCAAGGCCGAAATCTGGTTGACGCTTTAGTGAGCTGCGATGCGATAATAAATCACAAGATCTTTCACAACAGGAGACCGCTCACCGGAAAACTGCGTGGACAGAACAGCCTGGATATTCCTGGGCTCGATCGTATCGATCCCGCGAGCGAAAAGGAGATTCTGTTCGAAGGTAGTTCCTGATTCGGCAATGACGTCGAGAAAGAATTTGAGAATTTGCTGTTTGCGTTCATAAAAGAATGCCATTTGAAGCAGGTCGAGCCCGAGCGGCCAAGTTGATTTCCATTGTCTCAGCGGCTGGCAGCCGTTGGCGATAGCAAATCGTTCGTCGGCCTAAGGGTCGGTTAAAACAGAGAACGAATAGTAGGGTCTCCAGGTCGTACCTGCAAGTTGAATCGCCTTTTGAAATATTGCTGTAGGAGGATCAGGGTAAGAGAAACGAGGAGGAGGCCGAGGACCCTAAAGTCCAAAACCATCATATTGAGACACGCGGCAACCTTGACAGGATCGGACTCTTCGTTGCTCGTTCAACAACAGAGATAAGAATGTGCATAGGTGTACGATGGAAGCTGTAGCTGAATGCCCAAAAGAGGGGCAGAAGGGACTGGTTCAAGCAGAGGATTGTTGAGCAGAGCAGTCTGGAGGATGGAGGATGGAGGGAGACCCCACACAAAAGCAAAAATAAAGCCATCGCTACGAGGCTGCGAGCAAACGAGCAAACCACTAAGACAAGGAAGTGAGTCAGCACGTGCCGGTTAGATAACTAAGACAGGGGGAATCATCTGCAGTGTCCGTCTCTTCATCAACTTGATCAGTTATCCAGTGGTCGGTACAGATCCCTGGGAATCTATATCGTTGTATGGACCCCGGAGAAGTCGATCTCCTATCCGAAGAGACCCACTTCAGCTACCTACCTTACATAGTACGGGATATAGAATCTCACTCATCTCCTTTTGGATTGACTGGCTGCGGCCTTTATACAAGGGGATGGAGGTATTTTCAGCCACAGTCGCAGCCATCGAACTGGGACACTTCTGCTATCGCCTTGTCAAATTCTTGAAGGACGTCCATACCGCCGTCCACTCCGTCGGCGATGAAATCAACGCCCTTATCGCTGAAGTCAACTCCCTACAGTCGACCATCGCACTTATCGAACAAGCCCTCAATAGTGGCCGTGCGAAATTGTCAACTGCATCTTCCCAACAGGTGCAAAGTCTGAAGAACCTGGATCAGTCGTGCACCCAGAGCTTGAAACGGTGTGAAGACATTCTAGATCGACTTGAAAGGGTGGTGCAGGAGATATATGGTCAAAATGGACCTGACGTGACAGGAAAGCGCGATGCATGGAGAAAAGAGAGCCGGAGATGTGACAGAGACACGAAACTCCAACGGACACGCAATGAGTTATCAGCTGAGAAGCAGAACCTCCAGATACTCCTAATGGGGTTTGGGGTGTAAGTATTGTATTCCTGCTGCGATCTGCACCTTTGGTCATGGGCTAACCACTAGGTTTGTCACTTCTTAGGCTGAACGATCAAAAATCGCATGACAAGCTCGATCGGATTCTGGAGGAAGTGCAGTCGTTCGACAGGGAATATAGAAAAGAGGTTGCAGAAGTGGAGAAACGAATCCGTGCATCTGAGCTGGATGGGCAGGATGCAGATGGACAGGTCATTGCGACACTCTCCAGCTTCCGCAAGTCTTTGCGGTCCGTTGCCAATGCCGTCATGGTCACAACACCGAATGAGTTCTTCGATCCCCCTTCAGGAGTCAGTCCTTTCTATACCGGCAGGGAGGATACATTGGGCGAGCTGCAAGAGGCATTCCTTTCTCCTGCAAATGACCAGTCTATACACAAGCAGCTGCGATTTGTGGTGTACGGCATTGGTGGTTTGGGGAAGACGGAGTTCTGCAACAAGTTTGCAGAAGTCAACCGAGACAGGCAAGTACCCTCCCCGGGCACCTGACCTCAACCTCTTACCTTACCTAACACCTCACACCACTCCACCTCCCCTCCAACCATCTGTTTACTACAATCGCTAACCGCTTCGGTATGGCAACAGCTACTGGGGGATTTTCACTATCGACGCCAGCACCCACGAACGAGCAAAGCAAAGTTATGCCGAAATCGCAAAATTCGGCAAGCTCGAGCCGAACCACAATACAGCCATGCACTGGCTCTCGAGCCGAAGTGCGAGATGGCTGTTGTTTCTCGACAATGCCGACGATCCCCTCATGGAGCTCCATGACTACTTTCCGAAAGGAGACCGTGGCCATATTATCATCACAACCCGCAACCCAGACCATAGAGTGTATGGAAATGTTGGACCGGGATCTTTTGAGTTTCAGGGACTGAAGGAAAGTGAGTCTATTACCCTCCTTTTGCGCTCCGCTCAATTGGCTGAGCCATGGGACGCTGGTTCTTTATCGTTTGCCTCCAAGATTTCTCGACAGCTCGGGTTCCTAGCACTTGCCCTGATCCAAGCAGGGGCAACAATAAGAAGAGGCATATGTTCCTTGAAGAACTATTTGACCTTTTACGATGACAACTGGGAGCGCATCCGCCGGACGTCCATTTCAACTTTTGCTTCTGACCATGAAGATGATCACAACATGAGCGCACTCGTGTCATACGAAGTCCCATATCGAGCAATCGAGCAAAAGGGGACTCAGCGCTCCAAGGACGCTATCGAGTTGCTGAAGCTATTCTCGTTCTTCTATAATAAGAACATCCGTTTCGACATCCTAAAAAAAGCAGTATGTAATGAGGCGATCGAGAAAGCTGCACAGGAAATTGTTTTTAGAGAGGAATTAAACCAGCCGGTGACATGGAATAAATGGTATAAGAATATGCGGCTACTCATGATAGCCTTCGTCATGCAAGACCGTGGCCCTCCCGCATTACCATTCTTTATGAAAGAGGAGCGAAACCCCAGGTACTTTGACGAGTACCGAGTCCGGTCTGCCCTGGTTGAATTGGTTCAAATGTCGTTGATAACTCACGACAAGTCTACTGACAGCTATTCAATGCACCCGCTTATCCACAGATGGGCACGTGAGAGGCCTGGCATGAGCACGTCGGAGCAGGCTGTTTGGTCTCACATTGCAGTCACAGTGCTGGCTCAGTCGATCTTGCGCCCGCCCTTGGACATGACCGATGCTGACGAGGTCTTTAAGAGAGACATCCTGCCACATATTGATCATGCCCAAGGATGTGAAAAGGCTGTACGACACACAATCGCGGAAAACCGGAAACGCCGCTGGTACGGAGTTTCCCAGTGGCCTGGAACTGGAGCAAGATTTGGTCGAGAGCAAGCTCTGCGCTACGCAAAGTTCAGCATAGTTTTCATGCAAACTGGACGTTGGAATGACGCTGCTGCACTTCAGCTGGCTGTGAAGGAGTATACGGACCGTGTTCTTGGACTGGATCAACCCGTCGCCAGGCAGATAACGCTGGCATTAGCAACCACTTACAGGCAACTAGGACGCGAGGACGAGGCGGAAGCACTCCAAGGGTCAGTTGTCCAAGCATGCATTGCAACCTTGGGACCAAACAGCTACGAAACATTGATGGCAATGGATCTTCTTGGCCAGACCAGATGGCAGCAAGGGAGATACAGTGACGCCAAAGCTCTGCAGGAGCCTGTTGTTGACGGGCTAGTCAAGCTTAAAGGCCTTGCGAATGAGGATACATTAACTGCCATCTACCACCTGGGTCGAACAATCGCCAAGTTTTATGAGGACATGGAGGAAGGGAAACGACTCCTCACGCAGGCTTTTGACGGAATGAGCGAGACACTAGGACCAACACATGTGAAGACGCTGTTCGCCAAAGAAGACCTGGCGATGCTCCCACTCCAGATGGAGGAAGAGAATTTATCTCTGCCATCGGAGATGCTGCAAGAAGTCCTCGACACTCGCAAGGAAAAGCTTGGAAAAGAACACCCTTTCACCCTTCTCGCCATGGCAAATCTGGCAAGGGTTAGAACCGCCATTGGCCAACATGACCAAGCTGAGGTCCTGGTCCGCCAGGGTCTTTCGATAGCTGATCGCAACCTGGGAGAAGGCCACATTGGAACCCTGATGGGGAGAACCGTGCTAGGGATAATCCTCATTAATCAGTCCAACTTTTCTGAGGCAGAGTCCACGCTTCTAGACGTAATTGAGAAGAAGCGCCATATTTCGTCATCCCGAGGTGATAATCATCCCGACCGATTGAGCGCGATAATGGAGCTCGGACGGTGTTATATGCTGCAGGGGAAGCTCGAGAAGAGCATTCAATGTTGCGACGAGGCTATTTCAGGATTACAAAAGATCAGCTCGAGGCAACATCCACTCGAGCGGAAAATGCGAGAAAGAAAAGCGAAACTGTTGGAAATGAAGGGCGAAGAATCTTGACTTGGGGATCGATGACTTAGTGTATGGATGGGCTGGTCCTAGGTATTTGGTGGAAAATCTCAACAAATGTAATGATATATTTGGTTAACGTGGCATTGCACTAACCATGGGGAATTATTCTCAATAGACCAGAAAGTAGACATCACGCAGTATTTATTCATTTGTGAATGGGTACCTCATAGTAGGATCGATGAAAGGAACCGGGATTGGAAGTGATGGGACGCTGCAACGCTGAAACACTGCAGTGTCCATGTGATAGCGACCACTGTACCACATTACCACCTGTAGTCGCTAATACACCTTGAACGAGAATAAAAAATATGTCTCCAGGACCTTTAAGTCTCCGTCCATCTCCTTGGGATCATGATTCAAGACTATTTACCTACCTAAGTTGAGGTAGACTCAACCGCCAAGATGCCACTCCCGCCGAAGGAACACGCCTCCCTCACAGAAGCAACCTCCCTCTCCTCCCTCACGCCAGACAAAGGATCCAGCAGCCGCTTCGAAGCTAGAATCTCGCGTGACTGGTGCACGCAGCAGTACGTTTTCTTTCCCCTCTAAGCCCTTCTCTTTCTCCCTCTCCTATCGCTTACTCGTATGCATGGTCATTTCTAACAAAGACAGTTCCGTTTTGGGAGGCTACATCACAACTCTCCTCCTTTCCGCTGCGCGCAGATCCATCAGCCTCAATCTAGGCGATGCACGAGTCGAGAGTGAAGCAAAATACGCAGACCCGATCAATGTCTTCACCCAGTTTCTGCGCGTCGTACCGCCAGGCGGGGTGTTGATCGAGTGCAAGATACTACGCACCACGTCCAGATCATGCGTTGTCCAAGCCGAACTCAGTCTAGACGCAGACCGAGAAAAGGAGCAGGAGCAGCAACAGGGACCGCATCAACCGCCTCTCTCTCCACATCCTAAACCCATCCAGGAAGGTCCAGCATGCATTGCAATCGCTACATTCGCGAACCTAGATAACGAGACCGGCCTAACGCAAACACCAACTATATCACCCAATACTAGCGCATACAAGCCGCCAAATCGACAGACAGAGTGCGTACCCATCGACGACCCCGTCGTCGACGCAACGCCCGTAACGCGGAAACTCAACTGGGTTGCGCCTTGTTCGCGCGACGGCCTGTGGGGCCATAGATTAGGCGGGCACCAGCGCGAAGTATGGCTTTCTTTCCGGGATGTGGAGAGGATTTCGGAGTTGGGTTATTTAGCGCTTTTGAGTGATATGGTATGTGTGTCCCGCGTCCTTTGTTAATGATTTACACTGATAAGGATACAGCCTCTTCAACCGCCTGCGACGCACTCGGCGGGATTCTACAACTCCCACGCCCTCTCCACACTCTGCCAATCAGTGGAGTTTAAGAAGCGGCCCGGCCCGAACACGCGATGGGTCCTTGTCCGGTCTAATTCCCAGAGGGTCGTGAACGGGCGATATGATTTGAACGCGCAGATTTTGGATGAGGAGGGGGATATTCTGGCGTTGAGTCATCATGTTGTTTTTATTATGGATTTGGATAGGAGGACAGGGAAGGAAAGTGGGAGGAGTGCGAGGATTTGAGTGGGGAGCTGGTGGGGATTGAGGTCAGGGCGCGAGATTAGGCGTTAGTATAATTCTCTTATCCGATGAATACTAATCAATTGTTATTTCGGTATTAATTCGAGGGCTGGATCCTTTCAATTAGGTTATGTAGGAAGGTAGTACACGAATGGAAGTGTTGAACGGAGCTTTGCCACACACCGGCGCCTGCTGTCCCAGAACCATTGCACCGTGGGTCGTACCTTCCACATCCAGCTTGCATACCAGGGTCGCACCTTCCTCAAGGGTCCTCGTCTATCTAGGCAATCGCATGCTATTCGAAACGGAAGGCGCGAGTGCTGACCAGCTGTCGGTCGTACCTTCCTTGTACACCCAGCTGGTTAGTGCCCAGTTCGCCTCCATGGTAGTTACATTATCCCACTGCATTGATACTACATATTAGACTCAGTAAGACGTCTTTAAGTCAAGTGTTCTATTCTCATGGACTATCAGAGTATCTGTTTAAATCCTGTCGACGCCCAAAAGTCTTGTTACTTATGCCACAAACGATCCAAGGCCTAAGTTTTCAATAGATAGGTACCCTCTCGTCCTGCATGGAGTCTTAGAAATTTACCTAGGAAGCCAGAAGCTGTAGAGAGATAGAATTAACGGAAACTGCTCCGCAGGAAAAAGCTCAAATTGGAAGCACACGCAAGCCAACCCGTCCCAGAACCCATCAAGCAAACATCTCGTCCTCATCATCATCCTCAACAGCCCTACTCCTCTTCATAGGGAGAGGCGTCCCACGAGCACGAGGCATCCCCGAGCGAGAGCGAGTTATCGCCCTTCCACGTCTCTGCGGAGTTGGAGAGTCTCCGTTAGAGCCCATGCATACATCATCGTCAGACTCTTCAGGCGGACCGATTACTATGCGGGAGTGAGAGCGAGATGGTCCGCTTCCATTGGCTCTGGCGGGGGTAGTGAAGACGTCTTCCTCCTTGACGGACGTGTTCATTCCCTCGCGAAGCTGAGTGGTCACAGCGGGACCCTCAATATCGCTGTCTTCAATGCTGGGGATGATACCCGCGGTGTCCATTTCGGTTTTGATCTTGCATTGATCTTCTTCGTCTTTCGCTTCGTCTTCATTTTCATCTTCATCGCTGTGCACAAGAATCGGTTGAAGAAGAGTTGTTCCACCAATGTTCTTCCGTCCAGACTTCGTAGGCGTGCTTAGTCCCTTCACGCTAGTGCCGCTCCTACTACCCTTTGCAGAAGATATCTTCGCGACCTTATTGTGAGATCGAGGAGTCCGGGGTGTTCCTGTTGCCTGGCGGCCCCTCGGTATCTTGTCCAGAGATACACCGTTCTTGATTGCTTCGGCTTTCAACTTCTCGGCCAATTTGCGGTACGTACGGAAGCGGTACTCCATTGTGTCGTAGGTTGCCCCCTGGCCGAAGATTGCTGCTGTGGCATTGTAGTCGAGCTGCGGATGGTCAGCAGTGGTTGCGCAGTTGGGCCTGGGTAGTGAGAGGGGATACATATAGTGATTCCGTACCTTGATGCCTGGGTTTGCGGCTATAAGGGCTGCCACAAGGCGGGTAGTGTTTTCGGCGGTCCAGTTTACCATTTTTGCGGTGGATTTTTGGTTGTTGGTTGTTTTGTAGTTGGGTGCTGTTCTTTTGTTAGGTCAGATTCTGGTTAGAAGTACTTCCACTCACAGATGCCTTGGTGCTAGTCCTTGCTAGTCATCACAAGCTAATTTTGACTTGTGAGAATTGACTGAGTAACTCAGCCAGCCGAATTAATGGGGCTCGAGAACACCTGCTTGGAAGACCGGATACTGAGTAGTGTGGTAGACAAGAGATAGAACCAAGTTAAGTGTTGGTGGAAGGCGGGATAGCTCAATGGCAGAAGGCTCAGAGTTGGGGATGATGTGAAGCCAGAGACAAGGTCAAGTAAAAGTCAAGCGAGAGGGAGGGGCAGTCAAGCGAGTGCTGGAAGATTCTGAGAGATGTGTTATTGTTTTGTTCACTCCAGGCTTGACCCGCCTCTTGCCCATCTCTTACAGTGAATAACACATGTATTCCTACTCTCCCCAATCCTATTGTCCAGCTTCTCCATTGATGACTGACTCACGGTTGTTGCTTCAGAATATCTGCTGTCCTAAACTCTTGTTCTCTTTTCTTGGATGTGACCATCCTCTAGCATTTCTCTCAAACCCCCAAGATAGTCTAATGCTTGTCCTGCCTTCCCTTTTTCTCCACCAACTGCTCTTTAAACATATCCAAAGGGTCCAGCAGTACATCTCTTCTTCCTTGCTCAGTCCAGTCTTCCACCAATCACATAATTCAAAGCACAACACTATCCGCAAAAATGCCAGTCAAATGGACTGCAGAGAGGGACCAACTGGTGAACCTCCTACCCATCCTATCTAATTCTAGACCCGAATACTAGGCTAACAACTCCTATCTCCTCTCATAGCTTCTCCTCAAAATCCTCGAGACTCACGAGCTCAAACTCGACCTTAAGAAAGTCGTCGCTGCATGGCGTAAGTCCGCACCATTCCTCCAGCCTCATCTACACATCACTTCTACATGACCTGAATAACACTAACAAACCCCACCCAACAGCAACCGGCGAAGAAAAGCCCACCCCGCGCGCAATAACCGAGCGCCTCGTACGCATCCGCGCGAACATCAAAGGCGCCGGCGGCATCAGAAACGGCTCTGCCGACAACACCAGCAACAGCAACACCAAGCTCAGCATTGCATCCGGACGGAAGAGCGTTACATCCACACCTAGCAAGCAACTCAAGGCATTGAGTATTTCGACGCCTGAGTCTGGGAAGAGGAAGCGTTTTGGGAACCAAGGGCTGGGAGTCCTCGTGAAGAAGGAGACGGACTTCCTTGGTATTGGCGATGGCGATAACGATGCGGATGGAGAAGACGAAGAGCCAGCTACGCCTTCGAAGAAAGGCTGCGCCAGGACGCTGTTCGATATACCAGCTCATAGCTCTTCGGCTTCACACTATGAGGAAGGCCAGATGGACATTATGCCAGGAAGCAGCCTTGGTCTTGATCTTGCCCAGAGAAGCGGCAACGACGGGTCTATCTTCGACGCCGATAGCACTACTACTGCGACTACACAGCGCCGTCTTAGCAGGGCTCGAAAGGCTACATTTCAGTACGGTATGGTCAACTATGGCGATGAACTGGATGATGAAGAGAGTGGCTCTGGACACGCAGACGACGGGGAGACTTCGGCATCTGATTATGTTGATGAAGGGGCTGGACACGATGATGAGGATTTTGCATAGGGCTGCGGTAGGCGCTGCTTGGCTTAGGTACCCCATCCGCGCTTGGACGAGGTGTCATTTTCTGCATTATCTGGGATACATTTTTGATTCTCCTTTGGGAATTGTACTCGATGGAGAATTATGGAGATATAGTCAAGGAAGGAAAATCCCGTTTGGTTGATTGAATATGCGGCCCTCTATCCGGCTGTGTATGCGACGCTCGTAGAAACATTTCGCAAAGTAAAATCCAAATGAACGACAAAAGCAGAAACAAAATGCTCGTCTAGGATCAAGACATAACTGAAAGGCCAAAGTAAAAGAGGTCAGGAAAGAAAACAACCTAAGCGCAGATCAACCACTTCCCAAGTCAGACCAGGAAAACCCCAGTATTCCATCCTCTAGGTCCCCCATCCGAACTGAACTCAACGAACCAGATCATGATCACATCAATAGATGGGTAGTAGGCAAGACCTCAAACCTCCTCCTCCAAATCATTCGGCCAGTTCTCCAGTCCATCAAGGACGTCCTTCTCCACCTTGACCTTTACCTTCTTCGTCGGGCTCTCTTCGCCCCCATTACCATTCTCATTGTCATCGAAAATACCATCACCTGCAACCCCATCTATATTCCCATTCTCACTCCCATCTCCAATCCCTGCAGCAACACCCTGCTCCGTTGCCATAGCCGAAGAAACTTTCTTCGAGGGCCTCCCCCTTCTCTTCCTTGGAGTGTTGGTCGCAGAACCACCACCACCTCCTCCACCACTCTCAGTGCCAGTCCCAGTTTCAGTGCTAACAGCGGACATAATCCCGGTGGTTCTGACTCTCCCTTTCGCACTTCCACTTCCACTTCCAGCCCCTGGAACAGACCCAGCAAGAGTCGGGTTCTCCGCCTTAACTTTCTCCTTTAGACGTTGGATGCGGTGTTGAACGGCGCTGATTGTGCAGCCTTGATTGTATCCCAAGGGGAATATTAGTTTTTGTTGACGCGAAAAGGAGATCAAGAAGGAAAAGAGGGGGGGAGAAGGAAGGACAATACGTACCGGCACCCATGTACTCGGCTATAGCAGCCCAGTTTAGCTTTGCGTCGTTGGTTGCGAGGATTGCGACGAGGAGCTGGAATGAGAGAGATTGTTAGTTTGGTGGGTTCATTACGGTAGGGGCAGGGAGTAAAGCATGTAGTAGGAGAGAGCAAACACGATGTACCTTGGCATCAGCCTGGTCGTTCCAGACCATGGGCATTTTGGCGGGTTGGGTCTGGTTGAAGTTGTTGTTGGTGTATGGTGGATTGGTATGTGTGTTGTGAGTTGTTTGGAGGGGTTAAGGGCAGGTGGTAAAGGTGGGCTTTGTGGGAGTTTCGGATGGGTAAGCTGCGGATAGACTGTAGTATCTGAGGCCTGAAGCTGGGAGAAGAAGGGCTCGAAGGTTGGAGGGAAGATATGTTGACGGAGAAAGACGAAGTGAGAGATGGAAGCAGAATACAGGCTGAGGAGTATTGATGTAGCTTGAGGTGAGTGAACCTGTCAGTGAAAGTGAAAGTCAGAGAAGAAAGAACATAAACATAGATGCGATCCAATTCATTAAGCTACTCCTAACTCCAGGTTCAAATTAGAGATTCACAAAAACAATTCACTCAGCCAAACCAATTGCCCGAAAGCTAAGCCATCTCATACCAAAAGCCAGATCGTGACAGGACCAAATCATCTACACCTGCTCAAATATAAACTTCTTGTGCTCCTTGGAATGGTATCCTGAAAAGTAGTCTTCGCGAAGCATCGCCTCCTTACTCTTTATGCTAGTCTTGAGGTTGTCGAACTCGCGAAAGACTCGTCCCAGTGTCACATAGAGCTCGCAGTACGCTAGACTGTTACAGAGTCAGTATATGCAAATGAAAGCCGATGCCATAACTCACGGCATGCCGACACATTGACGGGACCCTTTGCCGAACGAGAATAGATTCTTCTCTAGCAATTTCGTCCGTGCTGGATCCAGCCACCGCTCGGGATCAAATTTCTCTGGGTTTGGAAATAGGTTCTTGTCATTGTGCATCATCCACGAGCTCATGCTCACCACGGTCTATGCGAAGCCATGTCAATGCGGTTCCATAGGTATGGTTAGAATTGAGACCTACCCCAGGAGGCGCATAGTAGCCTTCAAAGTACGCTCCGGAAGCTGGAACCACACGAGGCATGCGGCCTGGAACAGCAAAGCAAAGCCTATAAACGTCAGACAAGAGCGAGGATAGTGTTTTCATAGAACCTACCTTAGTCCTTCCTTTATAACAGCAGTCTGTGCAGTTAGCCTCGAGGACAGTCCAGAGAAGCATGAACACTTACTAAATATGGAAGTTTCTCTAAAGTAACATAGTCGATGCGCGCATTGGGATTGGGAAAAGCTTCTCTGAGCTCGGTTGCAAGCCGCCCGTACACGGTCGGATTGATGACGATGCTATAAGCTGTTGTATTCAAGGCGTTGCCGGTTGTGTCGGCGGCAGCACCCAGCAGATTATGCGCCTCATCAGACAGCTCGTCTACAGTGGGTATCTTGTATCCTTCAGCCGGCGCCTCAGGTTGCAATAACTGGTGGAAAATGGTGCTTCGGGAAACCTTTTCGCCTCTATCGATGGCTTCTTTGACTCGGACAACCTGAGCGCGGGAACTCTGAGACAAATTAGTACGGGAAGTAACCAGGGGTCCTCGAAGCACAATATACCATATGCTGGAACATCATTCTCGCCAAAGGCCCACTGAGAAAGGTAGCCAGCCAGTAGGGTATGCAAAGAGCTGCTTGCTGAATTGACGGAAATTGTTGGAAGAACCAGATTGCTGGTCCCATGTCTCGGAAATCATTGAACCACTCTATACCAAAGTTCTCCTTGTCGAGAAAATCGTAGCAATTGTCAAATGCATAATCCGTGATAGCATCGATAGAGATTGCGCGAAATCCATGGTGCACATCAATACCATCACCCGAGTCGAAGGCTTTTTTCATTCTTGCGATAAGCTTCTGCGCCTTTTCCTGCACGACATCCTCCAAGTCTAAGACCTTCTTCCGCGCGAAGAAGGGATTTAGAGCAGTTCTCTTAATGCGATGGACCTCTGGGTTTACGGTTGTGAAGATGGATTTATCAATCCCGAAAGCACCATAGAACCCGGGATCTTTGATGAAGCGTGACCCCACGAAATGTATCTTCTCGCAATTCTCGGGATTGCTGAGGTGGATCTCATTCGGTGTGATTCGGATTATCGGACCTGGACTGGTCAGAAGAATGCCATAGGGCAAAATGAGGGAGGAGATTTTCAACAAACCATATTTCTCATGTAGCTCCTGGATATGAAGATAGAACCGCCCTCTCACAATGTTGAACCACGTAGAGTATAACCAAGTCGTCCTCGCGAGAAAAGGTCCTGGGACTTTTGCGAGAGGATGGAAAAATAACCGATAAACAACTATCCACGTGGATCGTACTACGACCCCAATGAGAAGGACTAGAAGCAATCGCTCAATGACGCCTTCCATATTCATAGCCAAATCGCCCCGGAATACTGGAGATGCTGGTGACATTCCGTCGAGACTCATGAGAAGTCAAGAGGCAAGAGAGCGGGGTCGGGCAGCCTTAAATCGCCGTGATTGAAGGACAAGACAAGAAAGCAAACATGTTCTCCGACAAAGGATTGACTCCAGTAGATTAGAAACCCGGGCCCGAGCCGGTGTATGGCTTCTTGACGCTGTATATATCGTCCGATGACCATGTCGGCACGAGACGGGCGACTCGATTGGCGCTGTTCTGCTGCATCACGCAAATCACATCCTTTGACGAGAGTCCGACGGTCTCGGATTGCTCAGAAGTAAACCCGAGCAACGGAGTTATGCATCGGGAATGTCTGCTTTTCGACAAAGATAAAATTATTTTGTCATCGGCGACGTGGAATGGGCCTGTGCGACCTTTGCGCTTCTGCGTAGTCAATAGACATCTCGTATAATCTAGGCTCTGACACGCTCCACATCAAGTTGGTTGGCTGAGTGGTCTGTATGACCAAATCCGGAGAGCGAATGTCGGAAAGGCACCGGAAATGGATGAAAAGATGAATATGATAGTAAGAGTAGGCAGCTGTCATCCTAAGTCTCTGAACAAAGAAAGATCATCAGGAACTCCCAGGATGACCAATGATTGCCCTTTGGGGCGCCTTGTTTCGTATTGAGATCTGACCCCAGGTTCAGGGTGCTTGAATAGACGCAGTCACAGTGAGAATTTGCCTGTCATATCCTAGTCGTGGCAATGTGGTACAAGAGCATAGCCCCAATTGATCCGGTCGCAGTATGATTGCCACCTAGGGATAGCAAGCACATTGACAGGTACCGGACGGTTTCTAAACTTGACCCACGCCGGCATTCGGTAGCTCTTGGATCTCGGACGCGATTGCCGGAATTCTCGCTGATTGGAATATAGCCTTTCGACTCCGACCAGGGTCTTAAGGCGGATGTTGCTCTGCCAGCTAACCGATGAAAATTGCTCAGCATATTTGACTGAATCGAATGAGGATAGATCATTAGGCTTGCATCGGGCCAAGAATTCCACAGACGCGGTTTCTAATGACTCGAATATTAGTACGTAGGCAATTCTTTTGCGCATGCAACGCGGGCGATCATTCTTGTATCGGTGAGCAAGTTGCAATTAACATGCTGAATCCTCGGCGGAGCCGCTATTGATATATGCAACTCGTACCGCACTCCAGGCCCCTGCCAGACACCGTAATTGCCGTCTTCCAGGCTTGAAGTCCCCAATTAAATCGATGAAAAGGGACAGGCTGGCCTGCGGGATGCTTCAGGGAATTGTGACAGCACGAAAACAACTGCTTTGTGCGCGAAATGATGACTGGACTCGGCGTAAGAAACTAGCACCTGTTACGGTTGCTGCTGGACTGCAAGTGTGAGGTTCAGGGTAGATGCGAAAAGATAGCCGCTCTTTCAGGAGCCGAGGGCATTCTCGGGACTGTTGTCATTGATGTGTCGTGTAGTCTGCTGTTGGGCTGTCGATGGGAAAGAGAGTGGACAGAGAATGATGGATCTGAGCAGTTGTGGTTTCACGAGATTACGCTACCAGAAGGCTACCCGTCTGCTTACACCATAACAACGTGACCTTATATGCCAAAGGTCAATGACTGTAGAAAGTGACGGATTATCAAGCTTGACATTTTGAGCGATGGTTGCCGACCCGATCAAGTACAAGAATAACGCCAAATTAAATCTAGAAGAGAATCAAGGTACAGGGCTTTAAGACCCTAGCCAGTCGAGAAGACATCATGAGAGAAACGCCGAGACAGAAAGCCACCGATCCATAAGTCCAGACACTGAAACTCCATGCTCTTTCCTGTATAGCGGATGACACCAACGACGCCGAAGAGAGAGCCGCCCAGAAACCACGGGCCATGAGACACCAGAAGACCATCGGAACAATAAGAAAAGATGTAGAAACGAGGAAGCCGTCAGGAAATCTGTGACAGCAGGTGTCTGCTGCGTAGCTAGATTACCAAGCGTGGCCACCATCACCCATATCAACGTCGTAGCCGTTCCACTCATCATCACCACTCAATTCGTCATCCAAAAAGTCTTGTTCGGTCAATTGGGTTTCCCGCGGGCGTTGATTGTCAATGCGTATCACTACCATATCGCACATACCCTGGGTGAAGGATATGTCGTTATCACTATCGTCATCATGGCGATAGCCACTTGGTGATGGGCTTGCATTATCCTCATCATCAGACTGCTTGAGACTGGCAATCCGCGCGCTTTTTCGCTTCGAGGGTGATGCATTTTCGGCGCCATTTGGATTTGAACTCTCTGGTCTCTCGGGGTCATATAGCTGTGAGTCTCGCGCAACAGTACAGAGAGATGGATCGGGCGGTGCACTCCTTCGCAGAAACACCTTTTCAAGCTTGCTAATCCATTTCTCGCGAAATACGGCACGGTCACGCCAGCCGGTCTTCAATATTGCGCTGATAATTAACCTCCGCAATTGGGGTAGTTCTGGGGCAGCTTCAATGAGGGAGTGGAAGAAGGCCTCTGCTGTGCTATCATTCCATCTTCGCAGCTGAATCATCTCGATATGCTGCAGAGTTGAAGGCCATGTTGGGATTTCGGACTGCGACAGAAGTTCGTCAAAATGAGGCTCCATGTCGTGATAACTGGACTGATCGTGCATCGAAAGGTCGAACGTAAATTTCTCCAGAGACTGGCAAACCCCCTTTAGGTCAACAATGAAAGAAAGGCTGAGGTGGCGGTTGTGGCTGAGACTGAGCTCTCGCAGGCTTTTGCCATGAGAAGCAAGGAACATTCTAAAATTGGCGGTGGTCACGTCGTCGCAGTTGTTGACGGTAAGAGAGGTGAGGTTGGAGGATAGTCGTGGGAGGAGTAGGTCATTTACTATGGACGATTCGACAAACTCTAATTGACGCAAGTTTGGCAGCTCCTTGAGAGCTTCAGCCAGGACGTGTTCTCTTTCCTCGGTCATCCCAGCGACTTCGTCTCCGTCGGCATCCTCAGCGGAAGCGTGCAATATTCTGAGTTCTCGGATGCTTTTGAAAGGTGTCTGTCTATGGTTTGCCAGGATGACAGGCAGGAGATTCTGAGTATTCATGAAGCGGGCATTCCAATCCCAGCTGGTAAGTCGGATCGAGCTCGAATTGATCACGGCAAATAGCGTCTCAGGGTAGACCCATCTCGAACGAGACATTTCCCATGGGGGGAGACCGACAGTGTAATCGTTATTGTGGTACAGTCGCAGGACATTGATCTGCGGAGTGTGCTCGATCAATTTGTGCAGTTCAAAGTACCCCAACGTGGGACCGCTCTTGTACACCAGGAGCGCTTCAACATCTACATGCAGCTCTTTTATCTTGTTGGCATAGTTTGTAGAAAGTGACTCTTGAGGTTTGACGAGAAGGCTTAGTAGGCTATGCGACTTTGGTGCAGGTATCAAAGGCGGAGTATGGTATAGCGCTGCTAACGCAGGCTCATGGAAACTGCGACACAACAAGGCAACATCCACCAGCCAGTTAACTGTGCTGTGTCGCCGAACAGTTTTCTCGTCGACAAGAGGGTAAGAGGCGCGGCGGAAGATGTCAAAGAGAATGTGGTATGGAAGGGTCTGCCATGGCGGAATGACTCCGGAGCCAACAAAAGCGTTCTCTGGTTCCTCCGTTCTTCTCCGCTTGTTGAGGGGACGGCCTAGCTCAAGTCGTCTCTTGGTAGGTGTTCTGTTTGTCCTTTGCGATTGCGATCTCGTCCGTACCGAGCGTTTCCGACGGGAACGCTGGGGGGTCATTTGCGGGGCGGACGTGGGGTGCGCTGCGACTTCCTGGTGGGCATGGGATCGATGATTGGAGTGCATCGCGGTTCCCAAAGTGTCCGGATCTTCGCCTCGAAAGTTCTCAAAGTCATCATCAGTCGACTCTTCACGATATGAGGCAGGAATGCGGTGTGAGTCTCGTGGGCGCAAGGACAGCGATAGGCGTCTGGACCTCGGCAGTTCAGTCCCGTTGTCTTCATCCAAATCGTCTTCCGGTCCACTGCTGTCTTCATTGTAGGATTGAACGAGGGTGCGGTTCGAGCGAACAGGGCGTGACTGTCTTAAAGAGTTCCCGCGAGGGGATCGCGAATTCGGGGCCATGAGCGCAGACCCCGGAAGCGTATCTAGTACAGGAAGACGAGCGACGGGGGAGGGGAAAGTGGAACCATGTCCCGCTCAAGAGGGTGAGAGTTGTAGGAGCAGCAAAGCTCATAGGAGTGACAGCAATGAGAGAGTCATCACTAACACATTGAGTTGAACCGGAGTGTGCAGATCACTTAAGCAGGAGCAACACCGGATCGAGTTGCGACGAGGAAAGGTCGGTATGATGTCGAGGTGCCAAGGGAGGGAGAGGTGTTATCGATAAGAGCAATCAATTAATGGCCTGATCGACGGCCGAATTGGGGTAGCCCCATCAGGTGACCTGACGTTCAGGCGACAAGGCGTCAATCCTGAGCCCGCTAAGCCTCTCTGAGTATAGAGTGATGGCCGGGGAGTCTGGAAATAGCAACAGCGCTCAGTCCAAGCGGCAAGAGAGACTAGTAAGGTAGACTAAGGCTAAAGGGTCGTTCACTCGCTCACGATTGTCGCCGCTCTTTAAAGCGCCCGCCCCGGCCTCCAGCCACCCTCCTCACCTCCCCTCTTCCCCAGTTGCTATTCGCGGCCATGGCACTTTGTTGTCTCCCTGGCCTACTCGACACTGATAATGGATTCCGTCCGTTGACTGCACCTGCGTGACTTTGTCTTTGGTACACACACATATATATACACCCCACCCTCGTCATATGCGTCTAGCCCAGGCTGGCCTTGGTCTGGCTGCGATTACTCTGCCATCACCAAGTGATACTAGCGCTATTTCTCTTGATTTGTCTGACGCGATTCAAGTCCAGCTTCGTCGCAGCTCCTCATGCGCTCCCGATTTTTCTTCTAATTTATATATACATACGACCAGCTTTTGATCCTAGCTTCCGACAGCTTGTCGCCTCTGGCAGGATTGTTGATCGCGATGCAGTCCACCTTCCCGGCCATGATGAACCAGGCCGAGCGAAACGATTTAGCCAGTACTCCCATGGTGATCCAGCAGTATGCGAGATATCCTACTTCAATTGAGCCGGGACTTCAAAGCGGTTCGTCCATTGGCAGCGCGCATTCGCAGTTGGCGAACTCCAAATCTCCCCCGCTCCATCGCAAAGCAACTCCTCGCAGTATACAGTCATCGCCTACTGCGCCGCGTTCCGCTATACCTCCGGGCCCACAAATACGTCCTGGGCCGTCAATGTCTCCTCCAGAATTTGACAACCAACGTCAAAGACAGACGCGCGACCCCGCAGACCAGGCTGACGCTCGAACCCTGCCGTCTCGCGAAATCACGGATGACAACATCGACGATGCCTATATACATTTCATCTTCTACTGCAACCCCAACGTTCCCCTCTCGGCAGATTCGACTGAGCTGCGCAAGACCTTCCGGTGCCCCCCTCGCAGTGATGGAAAGAGCTTTAGCATCTTTGCGCTATGGGAGTTGATCAAAAGGCTCGATAGCAAGGAGCTGAAAACATGGATCCAACTGGCTATTGAGCTGGGGGTGGAACCGCCTGATATGGAGAAAAAGCAAAGCACCCAGAAGGTTCAACAATATGCAGTCCGCTTGAAGGTACGCAGTAGTTCTTTATGTCGTACCTTATGTCTACTCACCACTTTTCTAGCGATGGATGCGTGCGATGCATGTGGACGCGTTTTTCGAATATTGTTTGGGTCACCAGCATCCATATTATACGCAGCTTCCACAAAACAATGCTGTCGTCAGTGAAAGCCGCGATGGAGTTCCCTTGGAAGAAGACCTTGCCTTACGAGCACTTGTCCCGGAATGGAAGCCGAAGCGTGGAAGAAAGCGAGCGGAGGAGAAAGACACATCAAATGATAGGTTGACCAAGCGGCCACAGCTCGATACCTCTATTGTGTTCCAGGCGACACCCTTTCCTGCACACTCAGCGACTTTTCCACAAAGCGCCATACCATTTAGCGCATTTCCGGAGGATATGGAATCGAGTGATCCGTGGATGGCGAATTCATCGTTCCCGACGGACGTCACATCAGATGCGCCCAGCACTCAACCGGGGCCGGACCTTCGCTGGAAGAGCCTAGACCGTGAGGCATCGCCGGCTAACTATCCTCAATCCGCTATTATCCCTAGAGGACACCACTCCTCAGACGCCTTTCTTTCTGCCGCGGAACCACGTTCTGCTGTCACTCCATCTTCTGGAGAAAAGTCCCGTTCCAGAAGACGGCACGGTCCTGCTGTTTCTTCTGCTTGGCCTAATACCGCAACATCCTCTACCGGGAAGATGCGTGGCAGGCCGCCAAACAGGGGAACCGTGTCCGGACCGTTCTCGTCATTCCCCGTCAATCCTAGCCGCTCCGATCCATCGCATCTTCATAGCACCGCTGTCAGACCGTCGCCCACCATCATGCTCGAGCAAGATCCTGTATCTTCTCAATACCACCAGTCACCAACGCCTATTAATGGCAACGGGAAACCTAACAAGCTTCAATTACAAGTCCCTCAGCACTCAGGTGCACCCGTACGGCTGGCGACGCCGCCGACATTGCTGGTAAACGGTATTAGTAACGAGTCAACTGCCGTGAAGAACGGATTGGCGGGGTTTCAGGTGGAGGGAACGAATGGTGCCGTTGTGGCCAATTCAACCTCTCATGTCTCTCGTGGCAGTGCTACTAATATCATTATCAGCCCTGATGATGTGGCGCGCATACTTGCCGGGGAGCTACTGCGAGCGAAACTTACCGGTCGGCAGATTCCTCTCAATCCAGAAGAGGCGCGGGCTTTGGCATCGGTTGTGGTGACTGATTTGGCTATATTATACTCCAAATTGCCGTCCGGTGCTGCTGCGTTGACTTCAGCCTTGCACTTGGGGCTGGGCCCTTACTTTGGGTACTCGGGGGTGATGGATAACACACTCACAGTCCATACCAAGCCGAGACCCAAACCTACCAACAACGAATTCGCCGTCGGCGGTCAGGGAACTGTCTACAGCCTGTCCGTTGAGTACAGAAACCGATCAGGTTACCTTTCCAAAGTCTCCTTCGAAGACCTGCACATTGGGAATGCAGGTGGAAACCCTTCAATGGGCACCGGTGCCCTCGACAGCCACTCTCGACAACAAGACGACTTGGACGACGGCGTTGCTGAGCTCGATAGCTTGACTGACGCAGAGTACGAGGTTGACAACGGCGATGGCGTCGTAACGGAGGCCACGTGGAAGCAGCGGTACATCAAGCTCCGTGCCCAGATGCAGAAGCGCGAACGATCTCTGTCTCAGTACAAGAAGAAGATTCTTGAGTCTGTCATGGCAGATATATAAGGCTTCTTTACAGTCGTCAGTCATCCTGATATATACCCCGTCTAATGTTCAGATACTTGGTTTTGGCATATCCGTCATGTCTTGCGATCTTTATACCCCTTTTGTTCCTTGCAGGGCGACGGTTCTTCTTCTTTTCTTCGGTTTTGTCACATTTTTCAGATACCCATTTAGCAGTGTTATTCTTACGATTATATCGAATACGAATAATGATGGATGGCTCCGATTATTGAAATTCCTCTCCATATCTTTCGAAATGCCTTGCAGCCCAAACGCTTAGTAGGTTCTCTAAGCCGCCTGTGCTCATGTTTCCTCCCCGATGTTTAGAATCAAAATCACCACGCGTTCTGAGTAATGCAGGTAGGTAAAGATCAAGACTCTGCATTCCAACAGATCAGAAACGGACCCCTTGCCCCAAGGTAGATAGCATTCCAACTTTAACCATCCTCCGATCGCATCGCTGAGGAGTCAGAGCCCTAGCAGTACTCTTCCTCCTCGACACCAGCGCTAGCACCCGCATTCGCACCACTCTCCTCCTGAGCCTTACCCTCATCGCCACCGACACCAGTACCAACACCCAGAGCACAATCCTCCTTCTCCTCCTTGACAACAGCACCAGCACCAACACCGGCATCAACATCCACCTGCTCAGTCTCAGCTAGACCCTGGTCCTGGTCCTGGTCCTGGTCCTGACCCAAATCCTCCATCTTCACATCGACACCACCACCACCGCCCTCCCCTCCCTCCTGGATCTGAGTTTCTCCCCGGTCCTCTTCCATCTCTCCCACATCCTCAATCTCAGACTCACTCTCCTCCTTAATCGGCCTCGCACGACTCTTTGCCGCACGCGCCATGCTCTTCCTCGCTGGCCTAATCGCCGAAGAAGGGGTCGAGGAGGGAGCCTTGCGCTTTTTGGGCGTGCTCTTCGCCGAACCGGACCCGTTGCCTTGGTCTGTTCCTTGGTCGGCTTCGCCGGATGAGGCCTGGGCGCGGGCTGCTTTGTGCGCTGTTAGGAGGCGGGAGTAGCGTTTTGCGCTGTGGTGGTTTTAGTATTCCAATTTGTGATGTGGTGTTGTTTGGCGCGGGGGAGGGGCGAAGGAGAACGAGAAGGAGACGTACGCGGCTCCAGAGGAAGTAATTCCGCATTCTTTCGCGACGGCTTCGAAGTCGATCTATTTTCGAGAATAGAGTTAGCGTCAGGTCCGTACTGATGGTCGGGTCGAGTTGGGTCGGGCTTGACATGACTTACCTTTCCGCCCTCCTTGTTTGTGACGCAGCTTAGGAGGAGGGCGACTTGGTCGCTGCTCGAGATGGACATTTTGGGTTGTTCGTTGTTGGTCTTGAGTGGTGTTGTGGCCTTGGTGGTGGATGTAGAGGGTTGATATGGGGTTTCCTGTGTAGAGGGGGAAGATTTAGGTGTTTGAAGAAAAATTCAGTAGTCTGTGAGCTTCTCTTTGCGTATTGGTAGTGATGAGTGTAGAGAGGTGATGGAGCTGTATGTTTGAGAGGTCGTATATGTAGATGTAGTCGTAGTGGTGGGAGTAGAGGAGAGTTGAGGATGGAAGGTGAGAAGCAGAAGTGAGAAGGGAAAGAGACCAAGTTGAAATGGAGGGGAAGGGGATGAAGGAAGAACACGGTAGAAGAAGTCCTGCAGGTGACTGAGGGAGATGGAAGGGCGAAGTGAGCGGTTTCTAGGTGCTTCTCGGGGGTCAATGTGATTGAGTGATAAGTGAAGCAGGGTGGGCTGCTAGATGTTTAGTGTCTTCTCACAACTGAGAGAGGGGATGTTTGTCTGTCGATGGTGAAGGTTTATTGTTACTCAATTGCTCCAGAACTCTGGGTTTTCTTCAAGCTGTTACTGTGCTCTGCACTGCTCGGGGATAGACAGCTACGACATGATACGAAGAGGGTCCTGCTCAGAGAATCCTATCCGATGGACGCATCACTAATTGCCTAGAAAATGTAACTAAAGACCAATAACTTCCTTCCAAATACCTTCTTCCAGCGCCTTTCTATCCTACTTTGGCCGCTGCATGTCTCTTCTCAGCCCCGAGCGTCTGCAAACTAATCCCCCAAGTCCCAGCTCACACCAATGACCGGCACCATGATCACCTAAAGGAAACTTTAACCAACCATCAATTCAAGCTATCAACATAGAGTATACTCACAAATACGCTCATAGATTGACTCTGGAAGTAGAGACTTCAGTCAAGCCTCTTCCGACCTCAGCACTATACAGAGCGTTATTCAAAAGGACAAGGCAAGCAGGGCGTAACGGTCAACAAACCTTCGACCGCAAAATCGACCTGACTCTCCTCACCATCCTCGCCATCATCGTTGTCCTGAGCCGCAGCCTTCGCAGCCTTTCCTCTCGGCTTCTTTGGAGGCCTACCAGGACCGCGCTTAGGTGCCATGCCATCACCATCGCCATCAGCAGCCGCCTTGCGCTTGTTGGGGGTCGGAGCATTCGCAGTAGTACACTCAAGGCCAGTAAGACCGTACTTGGTGCGCAGCTTGCGGAAGCGGTTCGCGACGGAGTCGATGTTGGTGTAATTCATTGCTGCCATGACGCCGGCGAGTTCGACCTGCGAGAAGGCTTCTTGTTAGACTGCTGAGTTCTTTGTTTATTTGTTGGTGGCTGGCTTACCTTGCCGTCTTTGATGTTACGGAGGCATTCGAAGCCGAATTGGACTTCTTGCTGGGTGGGACCGTCGGCGGTGCCATCGGTGGTGTTGGTGGCTTTGGGAGGCATGATTGTGGCTGTGGTGTTTGGAATTTGTAGAATGGGTGGTAGATTTGGAAGGTGATTAAGTGATTCTTGGTGATAAGCAGAGATATGTAGGTGTAGAGAAGAGAGAAGAGAGGTGGATGATGCAGGTTGTGTTGGGAGAAGAGGAAGAAGGTGGAAAGGTGGTTGAGAGAGGAAGAACAGCAGAGGTGGAAGAAGTGAAGATAACACTAGGCCTGCTTGAAGACAGTGAAAGTGGGTTTGAGTCACTTCTGGGGTTTCTCTGCGTCAGACTGGGCTGAATCGAATTTGATTTTTGAGCTGCTTGTGTTGCCGCTGTCACTGCACGTCTTATTGAGAAAAGCGAGAGGTCACTGAGCTCAATCTGAGGGAGTAGAGGGAGGGTTTTTGTCTGCGATATTCACCACAGTGATCTACTCGATGTTTTACTTCCGTAATAGATATCCTTTGCAGTTGTAGGATTCGGACGCGCCTCGCTCAAAATGCACTCATCTATTGACTTCAAACAGACAATTAACACTTTAGTCTATAGACCTCTTGGACTTGAAACGATAATGCATCTAGTAAACAAAAAAACACCCAACCCTTCTAACGCAATAAAGCAGCAAAATCTGATCCGTTTAATCTAATCGTGCATGTTTCTATCAGATTCTGCTGGCATCAAAAAGTGAGCGTATCGAGCGCTTCATTCTCCATCTTCAACATCCTTTCCTTCCTCCGAAAAGTTTCGCGGCTCAACTTTCATTGGTGTCCAAGACACAGGTGACGGGTGCCGCTGCTGAAACATCTGTGGGACTGGAGGGTAGCTAGGCATAGACGAAGACAGCGAAGGTCCTCGTAGCTGAGGATCTAAATTCATCTGATCAAACGGAGGTGCCATCGGCGACGAAAACGCGGAGTAGTATGAAGGAAGGTACTGAGCGGTCACCATCGGTGGTGCGTACTGTGGAATATCCGAGAGCAGCGAAATATCCTGAGTGTATGGTCCCTTATTCTTCACGCATGGCTTGGGCTGGATCGGCCGGTAGTAAGGTTGTTCGGTCTTGATAACTGGCGAGGGAATATCGGGAGAGAGTTCTTTCTGTAGGCCCGCCTTGAGTGGGTTTCTGCTCTTCTTGGAGGTCTTGTTCGCCTTCGACTTCCGCTTTTGGGGCTGGATGTTCTCGATTTGGTTGCGAAATCGGTGGTAGCGCATGCGGGCGGCGTGACCGTTGGAGATTTCATTCTCGGATGCGACGAGGTTCCAGTCAATCTGGGGTTCTGTTAGTAGGAGAGTAGTATTGCGCATTAGACTGTTTGAAACCCACGTTTTTGAGGTCCAGCTGCCTCAACATCGCGTAAAAGAATCTTGCCGGTGCGCTGTCTGTTGGGATGGCCTTGTTGCGTCTGTTGACGGAAGCTAGAGCAGCGGGCTCCTTGTCAAAAGAGCTTGAGAAGAAATCTTTCAGAGGGGACATGGTGTGTATCAGGCTTGTTGTTAATGGTGATGAGTTGTGGAAGGACAAGTTGTGTTGGTGAGGACTCTGGTGCGAATGCACAAGGAACACAAATCGCACCGGGTGCATAGCTCTATATATGTTGTTTCTTCTCCCGTTGAATTGCGCATAACGCCGCACTAAACAAAGAAATATTCAGAGACCCTATAGTGCCTGTGCGTCTTCAAAAAGGATATTCTGACAAAAAATGTTGTTTTCTTCAGGTGATGGTGGCAGTCAGACCGAAAGGACGGTAGGCTGCATATGCACAGTCTTGGACATTCACTCCAAAGAGTCCACAGCTCAGATGCAGGGCCAATGTATTTATATTATCTCTGCAGCAGAAGCTTTCTATTATGCTATTTGGTAGTCAGCCTTTGGTTCTTTTGCAGTCTCCTTTACTGCAATTCTCTATGCATAAAGTTAGCAGAACACAGAAGGATGTCACGTGGGTCAGATTGCCCTCAGATAACAATGATCCCAGGGCTAAAAAGAGTACGGTGGGAACAGACCGACCAACCAAGCAACCATTGACAGGACATTGATGAGAGTCATAAGATTCCAGTATGTCAGAACTGAATCACGTGATGAAGACATGGCTACCTGCATGCGCTTCCCAAGATGCTAAACCCGCAGGTCGCAAGTTCCGTCCATGGGCAAAATAATGGGGACTATTCAATTGGCAAACAGCGGTTCATGTAATTTTCCTTTCCATTTGAGACAAGTTCAAAGAGTCATGCATGCAGAGAAATTTATGAGAAGAGTCAATGGATAGTCCACCGCTGTTCTCCTTATGGCGCAGCCGGAGGCACCTGCACCTAGGCTGCCACGCCTGCCCAGAATGTCTCAGTCAGATCCGCTATGATGTGTCTGTAAACGCAGACCTAGATCTTCCGTCTGGAACTTTCTATTCTTTGGCATCAAGCTCAACGTTTGCAAGTCGGTGAACGTAATCTGTTTCTGTCTTTGGTCTCTCTGTCTGGGTGGCGTGAAGACTTGCCCGATAACTGCTGAGACAGGCTTCTGTGTCTCCGACAGAGCTGAGCTCGATTTCGAGCAGGACATCCAGCAAGAATATTTCTCTCAACTCCTTGACAGGTTGAACATGGCTATCGCGCTTTTACGTGTCTCGACACGTTTTCTCTCGCGACGCATCATGAGTGATCGAGTTAATATAAAACGCGAAGCCTCGCTGGAACTCTTTCTTCTTCCTACATAGCCATCACTTTGTCTCTATTCGAGACTTTGTTCTCCGTTGTATACAGATAGGGCCCTGCGGGCATAATGGCACAAACGCGCCCATATTCGAAGTCTCGCCGCCCTCCGGTGATGTGGGATCATCGCAAGGACAAGTACATGCTTCTTGCCATATTCTCCCAGTTGAATATCAGGGGTCCTGATTTCAAACAACTCGCCGATATGCTGGGTAGTGAGATCTACTCTGCCGATATGCTCAAGTACTAGACTCACACGTCTCCAGAACATTGAATCTCGCATTAACACATTTTTAGACGTCGTTTTAGAGAGCTCCGGCAGATGGCCGCAGAGGTCATCGAGGACCGTCAGGACCGTCAAGTCGAGATCCCTCACCAGCAATCAGCCACGGCAAAGAACGATGTCATTGTGATAGATGACCCTATCACGGAGGAGTTCGTAGCTCGTGCATCCGCAGCTAGTCCAAAGACACCTTCGCCTCGACCGGCACAGCCTCCTGGAGCACAACTAAGTCCGCCAATCTCCAACCCTTCGAGCCCTTCAATCCGTTCTTCCAAGCGTCGTGCACAAACAGCACCGCCGGCTTCCACCACTTCTGAGAAGTCCAGAAAGTCAGACGATGGAGGCCCACACCTTTCTGCACCAAAGAGCAAATCCAAGTCTCGCCGTCACGACAATAATGACACCGAAAGCTCTACGACCGGAAAATCAAAAACAGTTCTCAATGAAACCGGCAATTCTCGTGTAAAGAAAAAGCGACGAGGCCCAAAACACAATGCCCAAGAGACACAGGCCGACGTTACAAACAATACCCTGCCGGAGGAACACACCCTGTCATCTCGACCCGCAACAGCGCGCAGACCTTCAAAGAATAAGGTCAATGATAACAGCGGCAATTCATCTACAAGTCCTCCAAGTACCTCAGTTCGAACTCAAGATTTCCAGGTTTTAACTCCGCCAATCACAACTTGGGACAAAGAATGGCCCTTTGGGCCTCCGCCGACTAGTCCATCTCCCAAACGTGGACGCGCATACGGAGGCTTCTACCCTGGCAGGAAGCGATTCGTATTCCCTAGCGTCTACGAGAGCTTCCCTTGAATGTTTTGAGTGTGCATTGTACTTCAATTTGAGACTGTTAATTTGGGATCGGTTTCCTGTCTATGTTGGATTACAAAAGCTTTGTGGGGGGGTTTTTTTTTCTCTATTTCACTGGAGCACTGAAGTATTTATCAGATAAACAAAACAATCAAAATCAATTCTAATTCAGCTCGATCATGATCTTGGTCCCACAAGTAGTCTGGAATATACATAACATTTGGTGCGGTCCCGGGAGCGCATCAACGAAAATATATAGCTGCCAGAGCGCTCGTACCAAGTTACCTTCACCGAGTCTTTCTCTCAGTTACCCAAACGATATCGAGAGTCTTTGCGAGACTGATATTTCCATAAACACAACTAACGCATGGAGCCGGTATCCAAGACGCTTTATTCAGGTGTACGTGGCTGGCTAACCCTAACTGCACCAAGTTCCGTGCCGTCCATAGATGAGACAGCGGAATATTCACCCGCCCACATGCCTTTTCTAGAGTAATGGGATTGCAATTGGCCCAAGTGAATCCATTCGCTTCCTAGTATACTAGCTGCTTAACTCCCAGAACAGATATGAGCGTTCCATAGGCACATAGTAACCCATGCCATACTTCTTGTGTGGGTCGTTCACCTTAGTCATGAACGTCGCGGCGGGGTTTCCCAGCTCCGACAACTACCTACATCATTCCCGTTGCTTGGCCTTGGCAATTTGTGGTTCATTAACAGGTACCTAGTACAAAACAAGTTCGATCAATATGTCGTTGGTGGCAGTAGGGGCATGCTATGTTGACACGATACTAACGTTTGTCCCCTTTTCTCAACCCGTCTCAGAAGGTCAAAAGCTCACAACAAACCTAGAACCCCACATTACCCAGGCGAAGATGATAAGCTCCGAGCCAAAAGCATCTCGCGTCGGCGAGGCGGCAATTGCCCGAACACCCTAGAGGTACTGCAACAGCTGGTGGAGCGAAGCTCGCCAGATAAAAGGGTGCCGTTGAACCTCATCGCCATCTTACCCGCACATTCATCGAATGCGTCTCGGGAGATTCGAGATGCGTTTGAGCCCAAGGTCTCCCTCAAACACTGTATATATCGTGAAAAGTTCCAGGAGCCGGCTTCTAGCTATATCATCAAGAGTGAAGAGTCGGGTAGTAGGACAATCGTCAACTACAACGAGCTTCCTGAGATGACAGTTGTCGAGTTTATGAGTATTGCGGATGAATTGGGTGTTGGGGCTGGGTGGTATCATTTTGAGGTTCGTATGTATGCTTTGCATGTCATAGACAGCCATGGATCAGCTCACTTAGCTCACTGGGTTGATTGTAGGGCCGCATTCCTGATGTGACTCTTGCTTGCATTCGCCATCTCCGGAAACAGTATCCGAGCATCAAAGTCAGTGTAGAGGTAGAAAAGCCCGGACGGGAAGGGCTGCAGGAAATCGCCAAAGAGGCTGATGTGATTTTCTACTCCAAGAGTTGGGCCCAGGTAAAGCATTAAATCCCCATGTTTTCCAAGGCCGTTGCTGATATCGAGATAGGCTATTGGGTATGCTTCAGCCGAAGAATGCATTCAGAAGCAAGCATCTGAGACACTGAATGCGTATGAAATTCGTCTATCCAGGAATCAGTTGTAGACAATAGCTGACTCGGTCAAAAGGTCGCTTCTATGTTGCACATGGGGTCAAGACGGAGCTGCTGCCCTCGAAGTCAAGACCGGGAAAGTAGTGCACAGCTCAGCTTACACGCCGGAAAACTTCTTCCAAGTTGCCGAGTAAGTCGCCCAAAGTATGCAACTTTCTGTGCTCAGAGCCAGCTGATAGGTTAATAGCACGATTGGCGCGGGAGACACCTTCATTGCCGGCATGCTGTATGGACTAATCTGCAAGGGAGACGCCTTGGACCTCGTGCAGAAACTGGACCTGGCGAATCGGATTGCGGGGACAAAGGTTGCTCAAGAAGGATTTGGAGGGCTTGGGCGAGCACTAGAAGCATAAACTAAGGTATAACGGCATCTGAGGTAGCTGATGAATGGTTAGCGAAGAAGCATGATGGCACCCACATCTCAATGGCAGTCAAACAGCTACAAGCAAGCATCGCAGAGCATTTGGAGGTGAACTGAAGGCCAAGAATTTCAGAGATCCCAGATTGTAGATAAAGCCGTGAGACGCCCCGACGTTGCGCCGCCCGGGCGCCCGTGTTGAGGTCATTACCCGATTAGGAAGGCCCGACTAGGTAGTCTCACGCACGTGACCAACTTTAAAGGCGGTCTACCGAAAAATATTCTGCCGCAACTTTTTTTGATTTTCGCCGGATCGTTTTGCGGGCAATCTGAAGCAGTCTAAAATTTGCGCAATCTCAATATCACAATGGCTGCCGTATACAAGACAGTGTCGAAAAAGCAGGCTCGCGAGCTTGCTAAGCAACAAGACCAGGATGAGGAAGATGTTATGATGGAGGAGATGCTCGCCGATGCCGACGACACCAGCGACAGCTCCGACGAAGAGGAAAATACCGCAGAGACAGCAAAGAAGCAGCTTGCTTCTGGCATGATGCCCAAGACCCGTGTTCTCATGCTCACCTCACGAGGTGTCACATCTCGGTAAGTTTCGACCAGCATCACAGTCGAATATACATAATTAATTTCTCGAATTCTAGTCACCGACATCTCCTCGCCGACATGACCTCGCTACTCCCTCACACCCACAAGGAAAGCAAGCTCGACTCGCGCAAGAAGGCTGCTGGATACAACCTACTTCTGAACTCCCTCGCCGATCTCCACTCCTGCAACGTGATCTTCTTCCTCGAGGCCAAGAAGAACGGCCAAGATCTGTACCTGTGGCTCTCACGACCCCCGAACGGCCCTACGATCAAGTTTCATGTCAACAACTTGCATACAATGGCGGAGCTCAACACTGGCTTCGCTGGTAACTGCTTGAAGGGTGGCCGCGGCATCGTCGTTTTCGACCAGTCATTCGACGAGCAAGGGCCCGTTATGAGCCAGCCTGGAAACGAATACCGTGGACTTATCCGGGAGATGCTTCGCAGCGTCTTCTGTGTGCCGAAGCGTGGCGTGAAGGGAATGAAGCCCTTCATTGACCGTGTTATTGGTATCTATGGTGTCGATGGCAAGATCTGGATTCGCGTTTTCGAGATCAGAGAGTCAGAAGGCGGAAACAAGAAGAAGGACGGCGAGGAAGAGGCTGGCAAGCCTGCACACAACCCCAAGGACGGCCCCGAGATCTCTCTCGTGGAAATTGGTCCTCGGTTCGTTCTTACGCCCATTGTTATCTTGGAGGGTAGCTTCGGCGGCCCCGTCATCTACGAGAACAAGGAATACGTCAGCCCCAACCAGGTCCGTAGCGATATCCGCCTTAGCAAGGCCGCGAAGTATGCTAAGCGGAGGGATGTCCAAACGGAGCGGTTGTCGAAGCGTTCGAACTTAGAGATGGGACATGGCGAGCGGAAACCTGGTGCGCTGGACACCCGGCAGCTCTTCGGATGATTGTTTTTCTCTTTTTCTTTGATGTACTCTTAGACTTGATATCCTGAAGGATGCATATGCGTGGGTTCTTGTTCATGATATTGTCAATGGCGTCTGGGTGTCATTAATAATCAAAAGTTCTGAAGCTACCTTGAGCATCAATCAACCTCTACATCCCCATGCGAACGATAAACCGATGTGAACCAATGTGTCTGATTACTCCAAAGTCCAGCCAATGATGTTGCATACAATGGCGATATGCAAGGCATAGATTAGATAAGCGCTAAGGGACCATAAATTAAGCAGGAGCTTGACTTGGCCTCGAGCTCCTAAACATCAACTCTCTGCCATCATGGCATCAACTCCATTATCCAGCCCTTGGTGGCTTCAGGAAACTCAGACCCTTTCATCCGAGAAGTTTACAAGCAATTTCACCATGCCCAAGTTTTCTATCTCTCCAGACAGCCCCAAAGGCGGGGTCGCAACTTAGGAGTCATACATTGTTTGTGACGGCAGTGAATTATCAGTATAACAAAGCTGTTTCCCTGTGATTACAACCAAGAATCCGAATCACTCAACATACCCAATATAAATCAAAGAACATCTGCATTTGTTTTCAAAAGGTACGCGGTTGGACTTGAGGATGAAAAGCCGCTATTCCGCTGACATACTCCAGTCTAGAACATACAGAAACAATGTCCTTCAACAATCTAGCAACGGAGCTTCTGCTCCATATATTTCGCTCATGCGACACTATATCCGATGTCATGAACCTTGCTGCAGCGTGTCGTCGCTTCCGCAACGTCTTCAACAGCTCCAACAAGCTCCAGATCCTCATGGACGTCGCGGAGATGGAGTTCGGCCCTGTCGATGATATCATCCAGATAGCCACCCATAACACAAGTCAACCAGCGCATATTATCCGGACGGCGCCGCTCACCGCATCTCTCCTCAAGCAAGTCGTTCATATGGGCCGGGTCGCTCAGAAATGGGAGGTCATCTACCCAGTCAAGAAGTGGAAGCTTGACTATGAGAACAGACGCTCGCTGAGCGATGAGGAGCGTTTCCGTTTGCGCCGGGCTGTTTACAGGCTTTGGTTATACCATCGCGCATTCCATAGGCGCGAGTTTGATCGGTATAGTCGAAGCTTGCGAATCACGGTCGGTGAACGTGCCCAACTCTTGCACAACTGGTCTACGTCCGAACTAGCGGAGATCGAGGACGTGCGCATGGTCGTCAGCGATGTCGTACAGAACCATATCTGCCCAAGCAACGGGACGATCCAGCGCAAATTCCGAAAACGCTACCCAGAAAGCAACCATCAGTTACTCTTCAACGTCCACGTAAATTACCCTATGAACAACAACCTCCCTTTCTCACCCTACGGGTTCTACAATCCGGACTTTGAAACCACTAACGACCAAGACCGATTGTTTCACTCCACCCACTCATCATCATTCACAAACTCCTCCGCCAAGTACCGCTCATGCTTCCGAAACGATATCTTCCACGAGCCCGGCTCTGAAGGGTGGGGCGACGAGATACCTCATTACTACGTCGTGCAGGACATGATGAAGCTTGATCCAGGCCAGGTCCTATGGCTACGAGAGCACTGTCCGCTCAAAGAGCAGGTCGAGGCATTTACTCTTTCCCTGGGCGACTGGTTCCGCAACAACGGGGAGACATTTGGCGATACGCTGGACTGGGTGGTTAAGGAACGCGGGGAGGAGATGGAAGAGTTTAGGGCCGCTATCGCGGACAGGGAGCTTGGGGTTGCGTGGGAGTGATTTTGTCGCTCTAAGGGTCATGGAATTAAGAGGAAATATGGTCTAGTAAAGCTGAAGCTTCAATGATGTAATTGCGGTCGTCTTTTACCTAACTGCCTATAACATTCCAGCAATATATCAGCGATGCGGAAAATCGCACCAGACTACGGAACCTAGTACTGAAAGTAAACACGAATTCCAAAAGTAGGGTATCTATTAAATTATTACAAGCCCTCTAAATTGCCCATCTATAGTACATGATAAAATATAATCTACAGTCGAAGTCGTAATGTACGGTTGTCGTCTTTTCTCTTGCGCGCCGTTTGTCTCGCTATCGTCGTTGTTCCAGTCGCAGTCACATTCGTTACGCCCTTTACGAGGAAGTCGAAGATCCGCTCAGCAGCTTGAGCACCAGCTCGTATGTGCCGAGTGTGATGGCGGCGGAGGGAACCGTTCGGATCATATGCGCGGTCAGACCACCGTAGAGAGCGGCGAAACCTTCTTCCTTGATCATTAGACGGAGGCACTGCATAACGCCTGTGTATTTCTGGCGGCCGTTGGCCATGGGCGCTTGTCGGAGGCGGGTTCGGAGAACCTGTTGAATCAGTCAGTTGGCGATTTGGGCCTACTTCGAGAGACAGAGTACGGGGTTGTATCCGTACCTCATGAGGGTAAGCGATTAACACCGCGATCAGCTTCGAAACACCCGCTGCACCGCTCATAATCAACCCCTGCGCCACCTCACTATCTTGTGTCTTGCCCTTGCGATCGTAGTGGTGCGCAACCATAACCTTTATCCGCTCATAGGAAGCCAGATGTAATGTCGTCTCGATAACACCTAGGTAACTCGCCGCCAATCCGCGGTAGAGACCCTTGACGCCCTCAGTCCGAATAACCTGCTTCACGCAGTCGTAACTATTCCTATACTGCGGCGGCCTCGTCGTCCCATCGCTATTCGTCTGCGCCCTATCAAGCTGTAGTCTTGTCTTCACAAGCCAGATCGGATTCGTCGCTGTCCCCGTTACAACGCCCGCGGTGGCGGCGGACAGCGCGTGAGTTGATGTCGCATCCTTATCGAGTCCGAAGAGCTCCGGGTAGAGCCTCTTGCAGTTTCCGTACGCGTAGAACTTGATTGCTGTCGCCGGGACAACACCTGTGAGACTTGGGCCGAGACCGCGGAATAGGCTCCGCCAGCCCTCTGTGCGGTGGATAGAGAAGAGAATTTCAAATGTTTCGCTAAAGTGACGGATGAAGGTACGGGCAAGGGAGGCGTGAGCGTGTTGGAGTGGAGCGTTGGTTTTGAGTTGAGCGCGGTAGTAGTCGGATTGGAGGCGTGTTCGGAGGACGTCAAGGGGAGATGTTAGAAGGGCAGTTACCATGCCGCCAGCGCTGGATCAAGCTAGTTAGTATCAATGATGAAGACTTGATGAGAAAAGATGGTCGGGTCACTCACGCGCCAGCTACCAGATGAGTCCATGAGCTATTCGTTTGCTGTATTTGAGGACTTAACGGCTTCTCTCCTACGGAGTTCAGAGCCGCGTCTTTGGTGTCATTGCGCATAGCCTGCATGTCGAAGGGGGATGCCTTGAGGCGGCGAACTATCGGAGGAGATATGAACTGATGCAGAGGACAGAAAAACAATAATATGATCTTTGTCAATCCATGTGAAACGATGAAGAAGTATTGTCGAAAGCAAAATGGCCCAGAATTTTTTGGGAGCTCGGTTATGTAATCGCCTGCGGAGATAAGATGAAGCTCCGGATGCTTTGGGATTAGCTGCGACTGCCGCTGCGGAAATTGGGTCTATCCATTGATGGCATGACCATTCATAGCTGCAGGATTAGGCGTTTTGTGGCCTCGGCGAGCTATCCGAGAAGTGTGGTAATGTGCGATCTTTTAACTTTATATCACGATTCTTTACAGTTTCTCAAACTACAAAATTGTCGGTTGTGGCAGCCGCATACAGGCGACAGTAGACACCGCCATTGTCTCGTGCGCACTCTGGAATATGAAGACGGGGATACGCCTCTCCACCAGGGACTGTCAACATTGGCGCAGATGATGCTCGCTGCGAGGTACATTTTGTCAACATTTTTACCTTCTGTGAGCCTTTGTCATGTTCAAGCATAGTATTATCGATTGAGAAACTACAGGAACTGTAAACAACCCACACAGCCATGTCACGGACGCCAGGAGAGAATACTCGAAGGTCAAAGGGTGATTAAGAATCGACAATGAAGTCAGGCATGGGGCAAGTGGTCGAATAAAACTGGAATCCAAACGCAGGGTCACAGAGATGAGGGTGGTAATATCATTTTCATCAAGTTGGCAATAAAAAAGAAGAATAGAAGGCTGGGTAAGTGAGAAAAAAGTCGAAGTAGAAAAGTGACAGAATAACGTCCATGCCCGAGATGGTGTAAGGCACGGTCCAATAAACATCGCCGTACAATGTCCATAACCTCGTGTGCCGTTCCCAACAATTCCCATCGTTCCTCTTGTGTATCATCACCGCAGAGGCCAAACAAGCAAAAAGAGACATCAAGTCCATTCAATCAACTCGTCGCAAAAGTAAGACTCGTTGCAGTTCGCATGGTACGCCCGGAACAAGAACATTCTAACAGCATCCTCCCTTGTTCTCGGTGTCCTGGGTCTTCTCGATGTCGATTATTTGACGACGCTCGCCGACGGAGGCACCGCCGGATTCACCCTCGAGGGCCTTGCTGGAGACAATACGGTAGATTTCTGTGCAGAAAACAACAAGTCAAAAGGATGTCCCTCGGGAAAATATGGGTGTTAAAGGCCATACCTGTGAGAATGTTCTGGAAAGCAAGCTCAACGTTGCTGGCGTCAAGTGCAGATGTCTCGATGAAAGAAAGGTTGTTCTCGCCTATCCATGGTCAGCTCAACAATCGACCTGATAGGGAATAACTGGAACAACGCACTGGCAAACTGCTTGGCCTCCTCTGTGGGCACAGCTCGCAGATGTCTCAAATCGCTCTTGTTACCAACCAACATGATGACGATGTTAGAGTCAGCATGGTCGCGGAGCTCTTTTAACCACCGGTTGACATTGTCGTAGGTCTGATGCTTGCTGATGTCGTAGACGAGGAGCGCACCGACCGCACCCCGGTAGTAGGCAGATGTGATAGCGCGATAACGCTCCTGACCAGCAGTATCCCAAATCTGAGCCTTAATTGTCTTGGAATCAACTTGAATAGACCGAGTTGCGAACTCGACACCGATAGTAGACTTGGAGTCCAAGTTGAACTCGTTTCGGGTGAATCGACTCAACAGGTTGGACTTTCCGACACCAGAGTCTCCGATAAGCACCACTGTTCACAGGGCGGTTAGTTCATGTTGAAGGAGTCGACAGAATGCATCGAGCGAAGGAGCCTTGCGGATAGAGTGCGGGCGCGGGCAGTGGCAACATTACCTTTGAAGAGGAACTATCAGGCAGTCAGATTAGCGGTGTTTTTAGGGTCAAGCTTGTGGTTGAAGTCCGACACTCACATCATATTCGTCGTTAGCCATGATGAAGAATTAGAAGAGCCTACGTAAGCTCCGGTATAGTTATAGTATGAGGTTGAAAGAAGAGCAAGATTCGACGTGGCTGGAACCGGAGGCAGCTGGTGAGCGGAAACCGACAACAAGCGGAACTCAGTTCTGGAGGGGCACAGAAGAGTCAGTCTGCGGTCCAGGCCAAGCGAAGGTGAAAGTATGGAAAGTAAGCACGATTAACGGGCACTATAAGGGACTCACCGAACTTTGTTGAGCAAGGGGGAAGCGAGAGGTCAGAGATAGGAGGCTCTCCAGGAGGTCCAGATGATGAATTCCCGTCCTCGTCGCTGAAGCCGAGAGCCCGCCGAATCCCCTTTGGGCTAGTGGGTGGGTCACGTGCCCCGCCCGTTTCATGTCTTTGTTGCTTGGATCCAGAGCTCAAACAAAAAACGATACTCCCAAGCCAGGCACGCAGTCTCAAGAAGAGCCGGCCAGCGGACTGCATTCTCGACCAAACTTCATGGGGCGTGTGCTCCATTCTCGGGGCGCTGCAGGTGAATCCCGCTGTCGACGCAGCGTCTGATGTCTCCAGACATCAATATTCAGGAACCTGGTGCTCCACTTACTCCAGGTCCTTCTGATGCACGCCAAAAGGAGACCCATCATTCAATTTCCGAGAGTGTCTGCTTGTCCCTGGGTATGGTCGCCCGAACATGGCAATGGGAAGCGTCAGCGACGATGAGATCTCTCTTACGTCCACTGTTGAGAGTGAACAGCAGCCCGAGTATGATGTTGAAGAGATTCTGGCGGAAAGTGATCAATTCGAAGATGGCGTCAGGTATCTTGTCCGATGGCTTGGCTATCCAGTTGAAAGATCATCGTGGGAACCGGCCGACAGTTTTCACCTCGGCTTCGATCAAACGTTATCCGACTGGCAGGAGACAAAGCAGCGGATCTCCGAGGGCAAGGAGCAGCCTTTTGATGTAGATGCCTTGGAAACAAAGATTCAGCAACTACATGATGAACAAGCCGAGAGAAAGCGCCGGAGAGCAGCTAAAAGGCACAAGCTTAGAGTTCTAGCGTCAAGTCGCCCTACTAGACTGATCAATTCGCCGGTTACGCAGAAAACTGCTTCACGCAGAGTGGCAAAGGCTTCGACCTCGCGTCTGTCTGGCCCGCGTTCCCGATCACTATACCAGGATCATGTTCACCCAGCAAGGCAGGGACTAATACGACCACCCGTTCCCAAACCACCGCCGCCGGTGGCGTTTGGAAGTGTGCAAGCAACTTCGGAGTCCCAGGCTACGAAGAAGCTCAACAACCCCGATCAGCCTAAGTTTGCCAAAAATCTCTCCACAAAGTGGAGATACGAGAAGCTTGGAAGAAGGGAGCCTGCACCGAACCCTAGTCAACTTGACCTAAGACGGCCATCTGACTGGAATTCTATGCCATCGGTCAGTGCAGCGAAGCCAGCAGGTTTGCGACTGGCAACGGATATCAACGATAATTGTCAAGACTTTGATGACGGATTTTCGATGTCAAGCTCACCGCACCTATCTTATTCTTACCACATGTCACCGATTGCTTCACCCAGCCTCAATAATAGTCCTCGGGAAATCTCGAATTTTCAGAGGAAGGACTCTCCCAGTACAACCCGACAAAACCCCGCTACTCAAGATCCCTTCGTTGGCAGATCAAATTTTGAAAACGTTCCCCGAGGACCTCGCAGCCATGCAACTGCCAAAGACGGCCAGAGAGGAGCAGCTAGCGAATTTAACCTCTTGCTCCCCCCAAGAAAACCTACTCGCAAAGCTAGGAAGGTGAATGCTTATCGCTGGTGGAACTATGGGGAATATTATGTTACCATGTACTTTGGCCCAGAAAAGCAGGAAATCGGCAATGCTAGGCTATGTGGCATTGGATTTGAAGAAGGTAGGGGAATTTATCAAACCAAGGTTGGGAAGACAATAGAGCTATGGTTCCGGGGCCTGTGCTCCCTAGATGATTATCAAGCGCTTTGCGAGGGTGTGAGTTCACCTACAGCCTTTCACTTCATTCCTATCACTAACACATATCTCCTCGTCAGATGCCAAACAACAAAATCTCGAATGGCTGGATTGAGGGCTTTGATGATAATGAGCCAGACATCCGAAGAGCAGCTGAAGTACTCTGGCAACGGGATCAAGTCGCAATAGCTCGTATCAACAGTCATGAGGTTCTCCTCGCATATCCGCCGCGTTCTCCCGTCTTCAGCTTCCTTGATGATGATCCTTATAAAGTCGAGCAAGGATATTTGAACCTCACTCTTAGGGGCGCCTTGAGGTCAATTAAGAGATTGAGAACAGCTGAAAACGCAGAAGCCAATTATTATCAACCTGCAATAGTAAGTGCCGTTGAAAGCGGTCACCCGGAGCCGGCAGGGGTAAATACTGCGGATCCTTTGCGCGGCTTCAACGTCGCACAAGAAAGCGCCGAGCAATTCTCTGCATCAACCTCTACCCTGGACCATCCAGACACAGCTGTCCATGCAACTTCCTCCTTCGTGGACTCGCCAAAAACTCTGTTTGCGTCCGATGAGTCAATTGTACATCGGACAAGTCCACCATCCACCGACCTCATGGATGTAGATAATGCTCCATCCCAGAGACCAACCAATAAGGACGTTCTACACCAGAAGAAAGTCCTAGCCGCCGACACCATGGACTTGGACAAGCCACCTACTCAGACCTCTACACCAGTTGATGTTGGTCCGAAACCAGATACGGTTTTAGATCTAGATGAACATTTTGCTATTAAGCTCGGTTTTACATTCGAAAAGTTGTCAAGCATAAATACCCCCGATAAACCAAGACGAGCAGAGTTATTTTATGTTTGGTTCCCCGAGGATTTCAAGGGCGAAAGGGAGCTCGTCATGATGTTTCTTAAAAAACATACTCCTGCTCTATATTCAAACAGCGTTGATTCCGATTGGGACAGGTTTACTTTCACGGTCAATAAAAGCATGATGCAAGGCGCCGTATTGGTATGTCTGTCCATTTCACTTTTTGCTCGCCTATCTCCATACTGACAGCGAGGTAGTTCCATGGTTCTTTCGTTGACTACCACAAAGTCCCATCTCTCAGAGAAACTCTCTATAAAACAAAGGCCAACTTCTGGAATATCTCCCTCGCTCAACCACTCGGTGATGCGAACCTCCATGTCCAGCAACTCTTTCCACGTGGCGGTGTCTTCCTTCTTACTGAAGATCTCATGATACGAGACCCAGACTCAACCATGATTATCCTGGATTGGTTCCATGATGTCGCAAAGAGAAAGTCATCTTCCAGTAGATGGAAGATAATGCTCCGTCCAAACATCCTGACCTGGCTAATAAAGCAAATGGACCGCGGCGACAAATCAAGCCCCCAGTGAGTGCCATCTTATATGCGGCACATTTCCTTTATATTCCTCATACTAACAGGGACCACCAGATGGCTGGCCATTTACCAACAACTGGGACGACTTGGATGCACTGCCGATAACGATCCCCTCACGTGTCTCAATGACGACCACGACAGCTGCGTAATATCGCTCCCCATTCTCCCCAAATACGGTGCCCGAACACCCGACGACTCCCCAGATATCCCCAGGGAATGCACCCAAGAACACCGCAACGCCGACCACCTTGCCGAATATTTCGCTGGGTGGAGTCTTCTCAACGCACATCGCTTCCGCCGATTCGTGATAGTCAGCCAACTCCCACCTGTTGAGAGATGGAAGTCCTGGCAACACATTGAAACGAAACATGGTGCGCGAGCGTTCTTCGAAAGTCAAAATATCGACTATAGGCGGATTCACGCAAAGATCACTAAGGACCCATGGAAGACACGGTCTTCGACTGATGCTTCTGCGCCATATACCCCTCGGACTCCCAGGGCACCTGACGCCGGGCCGGCCACTTCTTCTGCGGAGAGCCGACCCGCGGTTCCCGCTGCTCCTCAGGTTCCAACTAGGCATATATATGCTCAGCCTTACTCTTGACCTCTGGAAATTTTTCGCTTGCTGCATATACCTTACTTTGTTTCTTTGCTTTTTGTAAGTATAGGCAAGATATTCTTTACGGGTATTTGAAGATCATACAACTGTACAGTAATATCAATCAAACATTCATTATTTAGGATATCATTGTTTTACCCATGCATAATATCATGGCGCAGGCTACGTACGATCAAGGTACCAATTAACGACTTCATGACTACGTAAGACGCACAACGCAGACGTAGCAATATCACGCACCAATGTTAATACTGTAGATCGTACCGTGTATGCAATAAGTAGCTGAGCTACCAAAAGCCACCAAACCAGTGCCACAAATGCATAGAGCCATATCCATAAACATAAACATCAATAATCAACCCCATCACGACCCAGAAGCCCTACTCCGATACTCCCTAAAGAATGAAATCGAAGGCTCCTCATACCCAATAGCAGCACCCTTCCCCTTACTCTTCTTCTTCTTGCTCATCATCTTCTCCTCCCACCGATCCTCCTCCGCCGCAATCAGAGAATGGAAGCGCCCGCCCTGCCCGCGACCCAGGTAAACCGGTTTCTCGGACCGCTCTGCGACGTTCTCGGTTACGAGTACAAATTTTACGCTCGACCCGGGTGTCTCGAACATTGCGTCGCTGAGAATGGTTTCCATTTCTGTGCGGAGGGCGCGCGCCCCGGTCCCCATTGTGAATGCGTTAGCGGCGATTTTGTGTAGTGCTGGTGTCGTGAAGCGCAGCTCTATGCCAGATAAGGAGAAGAGGGTTGTGTATTGTGCGACTAGGGAATTGCGGGGTTCGGTAAGAATGCGGACGAGAAGCGGTTGGGATAGGGCTGATAGGGCTGCGTTGACGGGGATGCGGCCGACGAGCTCGGGGATGAAGCCGTAATTCTGCAGGTCGGTGGGGTTGATAAGATCGAGGGCGTTGAAGTATGTTGGTTCGGTGTCGGGGGAGGCGAGTGAGGGGGGTGTGAAGAACGGAAGATGTTTCTTGTAGAGGGCTTCTTCGTCTGAGCCGGGGAGGATGGGAATGGGTTGGTTGGCCGTTGAGTCTGAGGAGCGGGAGCGGTCGGTGGAGGTTTGGGTTGGTGTTCGAACTGGTTGACCGAAGCCCATGGAGCCGCGTGATATTCGGTCCATGACGACTTTGTGCAGGCCGACGAATGCCCCTGAGCAAATGAATAGAATGTTATCTGTGCGGACATTGTAGACTTCGCCCTTGTTTGGGCTGCCGCCGCCCGGCGGCGCAAAGGGAGGATTCCCCAGCGGGTTGTTTGAGGGATAAGCCGAGGAGCTGGGGGTTCCATTTGCACGGGGAGCATTACGCTCTTGTTTTGCCTGGACTTGGACTGTCGTTCCCTCGATGAGCTTGAGGAGGGCTTGCTGCACTCCTTCGCCGCCTACGTCTTTACCATGGCTGACCTTTGCGGCTGCGATCTTGTCGATCTCATCCAGGACAATGATTCCTCGCTCCGCCTGCTCGACGTCATAGTTTGCAGCCGCCAAAAGTCTGTGTACGCACACTTCGGCATCCTCTCCAATATAACCAGCCTGTGTGAACGGAGTACAATCGGAGATGCTGAATGGAACTGATAGAACCCTCGCTAATGTCTTTGCCATCAAGGTCTTACCGACTCCGGATGGACCAAGCAGAAGAACATTGGATTTCTCTAGTTGTAGTTGTGGCGATTTATCAAGGTCTGGTTTGTCTGCGACGAGTGGGGATCGCGATGGTTGTGTGGGTGATATCGGCTCGGAGGAAAGGTAGGTAGTGCGCTGCTGGCCCGGGAACTCATCTAGTCTTTGCGTAAGTACTGAAATCATAAGACACTATGTCTGAAGTACAAGACTCACCTTCAACCGGATGATGCTCGACGGACTCCCTGCGCGCACGCTTCGCAAGCAGCTCATCGGCTTCGTCTTGGCGCCTTTGAAGCTCTTGCACTCGTTGATAGTGATTATATACGGCAACACTCAGAATTTTCTTTGCACGGTCCTGGCCGACAACAAACTGGTCTAGATACTGCTTCAACGTCTTCGGGGTGATTCGAGGAGCTCCGAAGGCCGGGGTGGATCCCAGCGGTCCAGCCGTAGGAAGCCCGGGTTCGTAGACACCGGAGAAGGGCTGGCTTGTAAAGTCAGACCTATCGAACTGCGTGAATGTCGGGAATGACCCTGATGTGCTTGAGAAACCGCGAGGCGTATACAGGGGACGGGGGGCGAGAGGGCGCCGATAGCGGAGTGCGCTGTTGCGGTGCAGTGCTGGAGGCCGGCGAGGCCATGACGGCAGCCGCAGCATGAGGGGCACCGCGATTGTGATTTGGGCCAAGTGTAGAGAAGCTAAGAAGAAATAAAACACAAAAAGCAAGTAAATAAGCAGAGATGAGAGCCAGAGGTGGTGATGGGAGGTCGGAGAGAGGCAGGAGATGGTGAGATAAGATGGCATCGGTCAATCATCCGCGCCGTCATAATGGGCCCGCCTAAGCTCCCCCGCTTTTTAGGGCGATCTCCAAATCATACCATGTTCCCTACAAATATATCGGACTTTCTTAATTTTTCCTTTCCTATTGTCATAACTTTATCAAATTCCATGTTCAATCATGAGTTTCAACACCCTAGCTGATAAATTTCGCAGACCTTGTGAACCCTGAGGGACTCTATCTGCGTGTGTCACTGCCGAGGTGATCGCGAGTGCGCGAGGTGACGGGGATTTCTGAGATTACCGCTTATATTGGGTTTCTCCGGCACTCTCATGTCTCTGGAAGTACCTCTGCCTGGAGAGGTGGAGTTCGATCGATGAACTAGAAATGCAGACTGGCAACGGTTGATTTTTCTTTTCGCGAACTGCGCAGTCTCGCAAATGATTCGCGAGCGTCAGCTGGGAAGGACCAAATATATAATGCAACACATGTTGCGGAACACCATCCTGGAGTCAACCGCCAGTTTGGCTGCTCGCTCACTTATCCATCTTAAATGCGGGCTGATGTTCCATGGTTTGAGAAATAAAACCTCGTAACGCCGCCCATCTATTAGGGACGGTGTCTGCAGCGGCAGGTTCAGAGGTTGGTGTAGGTGCTGCGGGTATGCTTGACATTTGTGCCATGTTCTTCGCAAAGCGGTCGCGCTCGGACTTTTCGAGCTTCTCCTTGCGCTTCATAGCACCTGGCCGATGTTTCAGAGTCTTCTGTTTGATGATGTTCAATTGACTGGGATCGTTCAGGCTGGTCTCCGCTTCGGGTAGGGCATCGGCGAGCGATTCGAGATTGGCAACGAGTTTCTTGGATGCCCTCCGCCGCTTATTTGATTTCGAGGAATTCTTTTCGATTTTTGACACAAAGCTCGAGTGTTTGATTAGGCGCTTATCTTTCTTCGTCGTTCGGAAATCGTCGTCGAACAACGAAGACTTGGAGGCAGAAGCTCCGCTTCCGGAAGCGGGCTTTGCGCGGCGCACTTGCTTCTTGACGGATTGAACGGGGGCCTGAACGACGGTCAGAATGATGCAATATGGAATAGTAGAATATGGTATCTTCAGCCTACCATTGTGCCGTGAAAACTATACTTCCTGCAAGTCCTAACACCGGGCACAAAAAAAAGGCTCGATTGAAAGAAAACTAACAAACTAATCAGGACTAGTGCCACAATCCCGCCTCTGCACCCATACACCGCCCACCGACCGTCGATGACCCCCGCACAGGCACGTGAGCAGCAGTTGCTTTTGGTGGCAGCAGTCATGTCACGAGGCTTATCCCCCTCCTTCTCGGCCTGTCCGATATGCCAATTATCTCTGCCTTATCAATAGTCTATACGACCAGGGTTCAGGACCACTAATAAAGCCTGCAGCTCATCGACATATGCAAGCTCAACACCAGATCGACTGCCCGCCCTGTTCCCTGTTTCCGGACTAGTTTGGTTCCCCCTGTTGGGGCAAAACAAGATCCACACCGGAGGAGACAACGGAGCCAGCGCGCCGCCGAAATATCCAGAATCCGAGAAACGTCCGTACCAGCGTACCTTGACGGTGTACAGTTTTCGTCATTGCCACCGACATATCCTCAAGATCTTGTGAATGCGTCTACCGTGTCGTCAGTCTTGCTTCTTCAGCTCTCGTGCAAATCCAGCCCTACCTCGGTTCCCGCGGCTTTCTCAACAATTCCCACCTGTTCACATCATTCGCACTTCCCTTCCGCGATCAACGTCATTCGGCGTCCCGAGCCCTATCTCCTCCGGTTATTTCTCGACCGCGAATCCCTCGTTCTCGTCACTCACTCCTACAACTTCAACTACGATCAAGATGGGCTCTCTCGGACCGTACAAGCAGAAGCACAAGGTGACTGTGGTGGGATCAGGTAATTGGTAAGTGCCGTTCTTATCAATTGCTACAGGTCAATATACGCGGGGCTGTATTGATAGCGTCATAGGGGCACAGCTATCGCCAAAATCGTTGCCGAAAACACCGCCAGCAACCCGGCTGTTTTCGAGAAGGATGTTCAGATGTGGGTGTTTGAGGAGAAGGTCGAAATTCCCCAGTCGTCCAAGCACTATGACCCTTCGTCCGCTCTTTGCCAGGGTCCTCAGAACTTGACGGAGGTTATCAACGCAACCAACGAGAACATCAAGTATCTCCCGGGAATTGCTCTTCCGAAGAACTTGCATGCCAACCCATCGCTAGAGGATGCGGTCAAAGATAGTTCAATCCTTGTATTCAACCTGCCGCATCAATTCATTCTCAACATTTGCGGGCAGATCAAGGGCAAAATTCTTCCGTTTGCGCGTGGTGTTTCGTGCATCAAGGGTGTAGATGTCAATGAGGAGGGTGTTCACCTCTTCTCTGAGACAATCGGCAAGATCCTGGGTATCTACTGCGGTGCGCTTTCTGGCGCAAACATTGCGAATGAGGTTGCCCAGGAGAAATGGTCAGAATCCACCATCGGCTATGATCCGCCGCACTTTGACTCCAAAGCCCCGACTCCGAACCGCTCGCCTTCCTCCTCAACTGAGAATCTTGTGCACTTTGAACACAAGGATGTTTCAGGACAGATCTCAAAGGTCAAACTGCAGGCACTGCCTTCTGAATATCCTCCGATCGACCACGCACTCCTCAAGACCCTCTTCCACCGTCCTTATTTCCATATTGGTGTGGTGAGCGATGTCGCTGGTGTCTCTCTCGGAGGCGCGCTCAAGAACGTCGTCGCTGTCGCTGCAGGCTGGGTTATTGGCAAGGGATGGGGAGACAATGCCAAGTCTGCGATTATGCGAGTTGGTCTTTTGGAGATGGTCAAGTTTGGCGAACGATTCTTCGGAGCAACTATTAATACTCGCACCTTCACTGAAGAGAGTGCCGGTGTTGCCGACTTGATTACCAGCTCTAGTAGTGGGCGAAACTTCCGTTGCGCGAAGCTTAGCGTTGAGCGCAACCAGCCGATTGGCAAGATTGAGGAGACGGAACTTAATGGTCAGAAGCTGCAAGGCACGTTGACCGCATACGAGGTCAATAGCTTCCTCAAGAAGCAAGGGCTGGAGGACGAATTCCCATTGTTCACTGCAGTCTATCGTAAGTATTTACTATACCCTTCGTTGTCCATTCTCAGTGTGCTGACAAAATTACAGGGGTCCTTGAAGGCGAGATGACTGTTAATGACATTCCTTCTTTCATTGAGCGGTAAATAGAACCTATTAATATAACCCCTTGGATCCGCCTTAATTATTAATTCTCGACTTTCGTCTCTTCTTTTCTCACAGCAAGCCCACACCCACTGCATTTTCTGGATCCCATGGAAAGAACCAATCCGCCTTGAGCCCGAAACTGTGAGGAGCGATGGTTTTTTTGTTTCACGCTCGTTTCCCCGTCACACGGACCTGTTATGCGCGCACATAGATCTTGATTACGATAGACTCATCATAGACCTATTTTTGCCTCTGCGATTGCTCCATTTCCTGCATTCGTAGTCAAAAACTTGGCGGAGAAGCGCCGGTGCGGAGAGGCGCCCTCCGCGCAGGGTCTAGCCCGGCACTGGCCTCTAATGGATGATGTCACCCCCGCGGGGTTATCGGGCTCAGGTAACTCGAGCTGATCAGGAACCGGTTCTTCATCTGTGCGTTCTCCCTTTCCTATTTATTCATTCTATCCCAGTTGTCTCGGTCCCAGGTTTGTCAGGTTTTGTGAGGATTGCAAGGTTGAGGTAGGCTTGCCATTTGTGCTCCCGCAACGCCACTTCCCCGTTACCATCGCAAAGCGGAATTGACCGAGCTACGAGATAGGCTGGAGGAGAATTGCACGGTTCAAAATGGCCGAAGAGACTTTCTACCTGCTTCCACTCAAGGATGATGGCTCTCCGGATGTACCGGGAGATTATATCTACCTTCCCCCAACCGAACAGGCGAAGTATTCGCTCCGCTTTGTTATCGAAGGAAGCAGTTCAATCTGCAGGGATGGCACTCTTTGGGTGAACCTTCCTAAGCCTGGGAAGCCGTTCGATCGTCAATCATTTCGGGCTTATGAGTGAGACATTCTCCTCTATCTGATGCTTCTATTGCTGAGACAATTGTGTTAGGCTGCCCCCTCACTTTAGCAAGAACATTCAGATCGATGTGCCGGTTACGTGCCCTGGATCCTTCGCCTATTATGTGACATATTCGCCTCTCCCTGAATTCACGCTTTCCTCCTCTTCCACACCATCGGAACCTGCAAAGACACCTACATATTACATCGATGTTGCCCCGAAACTCAGCCTGGGGGACCAGACTATTCCTCTCAATGCTCTTTCGATATTTTCCGTGCATGCCAAATTCATGGGCAAATATCCTGAAGACTGGAACAGATACTTAAGCAGTATCTCTCGACGAAAGTATAACATGGTACACTTCACGCCCTTAATGAAGCGCGGCGTATCAAACTCGCCGTACAGTATTTTCGATCAGTTGCAATTCGACGACACAGCATTTCCCAACGGAGAAAAGGATGTTCAAGAGCTCATAAAGAATATGGAGGAGAAACACTCGTTACTTTCACTGACTGATGTTGTCTGGAATCACACTGCCAATAATAGCAAATGGCTTGAAGAGCACCCGGATGCCGGATATAGCGTTGAAACTGCTCCTTGGCTGGAGGCGGCTTTGGAATTGGACACTGCACTGCTGAAATTCAGTCAGGATCTCCAAAAGTATGGTTTGCCAACTGAGTTCAAGACTGTCGACGACTTGACGACTGTGATGGACGGGGCGAAAGAACATGTCATCAAAGTTCTCCGCCTCTGGGAATTCTATGTTATCGACGTTGAGGCTGCTGCTCAGAAAGTCTTTGAAGAATGGAAGGGATCGAAAAGCGTTGATCTAAGTGCCGAGCGATGGGCACAGCTCGATCTACAGAATTTCGGAAACTGGTCTCTGGAACAACAGACGACTCTCATCCGCCAAGAGGGGATACCAACTGCAAGGCAAGTCCTCGGAAGGTACAGTCGAACCATTGATCCTCAATTCGGCGCGACGATCACGACAGCCATGTTCGGTCAATTCAATTCAACCTCGTCTGATCTTGCCTCTATCGAAAATTCTTTACGCAAGCTATTCGACGTAGTCAACGTGCAATTCTACGGAGAATACAACTCAGATCTTTCTGAAATCAACAATCAGCTATTTAACCGTATCAAATACTTGAGGATTGACGACCACGGTCCCAAGCTCGGCCCCGTGACCGAACAAAGTCCTCTAATAGAGTCGTATTTCACAAGGTTACCTCTGAACGAGGTCACTGAGAAACACAATCCTAAGGCCTTAGCTCTGGCAAACAATGGCTGGATTTGGAACGCGGATGCGATGCGTGACAACGCTGGGCCTGACTCCAGAGCGTATCTCAGGCGAGAGGTCATCGTCTGGGGAGATTGCGTCAAATTACGATATGGCAGTGGACCCGAGGACAGCCCTTTCCTGTGGGAGTTTATGACCAAATACACCCGTTTGATGGCCAAGTACTTCTCCGGCTTCCGAATCGACAACTGTCACTCTACCCCTTTGGTCGTCGCCGAGTATTTGATCGATGAAGCACGCAAAGTGCGCCCGGATCTCGCAATTTTTGCCGAGCTCTTTACCGGCTCTGAAGAAGCGGACTATATCTTTGTCAAGCGACTTGGTATCAATGCCCTCATTCGTGAAGCTATGCAAGCCTGGAGCACACAGGAGCTCAGTCGGTTGGTACACCGTCACGGTGGCCGACCTATTGGCAGCTTTGAACTGGACCTGCCTTTACCAGGTCTAGACTTATCGAAGTCCGGAGGCACCGCTAGCGAGAAGGAAGTCGTTCGCAGTATCCGACCCATTCCTGTCCCGGCCTTGTTCATGGACTGTACGCACGACAATGAAATGCCTGCGCAAAAAAGGACTGCAAAGGATACGTTGTCAAATGCTGCTCTTGTCGCAATGTGCGACTCTGCCATTGGAAGTACTATGGGTTTCGATGAGCTCTATCCAGAGATTGTAGATCTTGTGCACGAGATCCGCCTTTACTCATTATCTGAACTTCCAGAATCTCCGAGTCTTGACGAGTTGACCGAACTTGATGGTATCTCAGGACTGAAACGACTGCTGAACGAGCTTCACACCAAGATGGGCAAGGGAGGTTATGATGAGACGTTTATTCATCACGATGGTGAATACATTACGGTGCACCGAGTACACCCGCAGAGTCGAAAGGGTATATTCTTGATTGCCCATACGGCTTTCCCTGGCCAAGATAGCGGAGCAATCCTTGCACCTACGCACCTTGCAGCTACTCGAGTCAAGCCTATTGGGACTTGGTCCCTACAGGTCCAAGAGGGGGCCGACGAAAAGAAGAGCACTCTAGCGGACGAAAGCTATCTCAAAGGACTGCCTGGTAAAGTCTCGAGCTTTGAGGGTACCAGAGTTGAGGAGAAGGACGGTGACACTACGATCACAGTTTTGGGGACATTCGGTCTGGGATCCATTGCTCTTTTCGAGACATCTATTCCCCACTTCGACAACGCGGATGAACTGAGCAATGACAGCATTACCGAAGGTGCGGCGGAGGCGTTTTCGGAACTAGATTTGATCGACTTGAACTTCTTGCTCTATCGCTGCGACGCTGAGGAGCGCGATTTGAGTGGTGGCCAGGATGGAGTGTACGATGTTCCCAACCACGGTCCGCTAATTTACGCTGGTCTACAGGGATGGTGGGGTGTTCTCGAAGATATCATCAGGTATAATGAACTGGGACACCCGCTATGCGATCACCTTCGGCAAGGCCAATGGGCACTTGACTATATTGTCAAGCGGTTGTTGAAGGTCGCGGAGGATCCACAGTATGCGGCACTACAACGTCCTGCCAAGTGGTTGGAAGCAAAATTTCAGATTGTTCGTGATTTGCCAGGCTTCCTTTTGCCTCGCTATTTTGCCATCATCATCCAAACTGCGTTTGCATCCGCTTGGAACAGGGGTATACAACTTCTTGGTGACGATGTGCGAGTAGGTCAGGTATTCATTCAGCAACTCGCCATGGTCAGTGTGCAAATGACTGGTTTCGTCAAATCGGCGTCCCTATGGCCGGTGAAATCAGTCCCCGGAATGGCTGCTGGGTTGCCGCATTTTGCAACGGATTGGGCTAGGTGTTGGGGTCGAGATGTTTTCATTGCTCTCAGAGGTCTGTACCTGTGCACCGGGAGATTCCTTGATGCAAAAGAGCATATCCGTGCTTTTTCCAGCGTGCTTAAGCATGGCATGATTCCCAACCTTTTGGGCAGTGGCAAGCTTCCACGGTATAACTCTCGTGATTCCATTTGGTTCTTGTTGCAGGCGATGCAGGACTACACGAACATGGCACCAAATGGCGTGGAGCTTCTTAAGGATGAAGTCCCGAGACGCTTTCTGCCGTATGACGATACTTGGTTCCCATTTGACGACTCCAGAGCATACTCTAAAAATTCCACAATTGTGGATATCATCCAAGAAGTGTTCCAGCGACATGCCCAAGGGCTCTCATTCCGTGAATACAACGCGGGTTCAGAACTCGACATGCAAATGAAGACCGAAGGCTTCCAGCTCGATATCAATGTCGACTGGGACACCGGGATTATCTTCGGTGGTAGTCAGTTCAACTGTGGTACATGGCAAGACAAGATGGGAGAAAGTGAGAAAGCCGGCAACAAGGGTGTGCCTGGTACTCCACGAGATGGCGCAGCCATTGAGATCACTGGTCTTGTCTACAGTGCTCTGACCTGGGTGATAAGCCTACACGAGAAGGGTCTTTACCCTTATGACAAGGTGGACATTGGAGAGGGCAAATCCATCACATTCAAAGACTGGGCAGCCAAGATCAAGACCAACTTTGAGCGCTGCTACCACGTGCCAGCCAACGCAGAGGAAGACAGCAAATACGACGTCGACCCCAAGATCGTCAATCGCCGCGGCATCTACAAAGATCTATACAAATCCGGGAAGCCCTACGAAGACTACCAGCTCCGCTCAAACTTCCCAATCGCAATGGTAGTCGCCCCGGACCTCTTCGACCCATCAAAGGCCCTAGCCACTCTCGCTCTCGCTGACTCGGTGCTTGCCGGCCCCATGGGCATGGCGACGCTTGACCCATCTGATCTCAACTACCGACCAGACTACAACAACGCGGAGGACTCGGATGATTTTGCAACAGCCAAGGGCAGGAACTACCATCAAGGACCGGAATGGGTGTGGCAACGTGGATACTTCCTCCGAGCGCTCTTACACTTTGATCTCGCTAGGCGCAAGACAGCTGGTGAACGAACCGAGTCCTTCCAGCAGGTTACCAGGCGCTTGGATGGTTGTAAGCAAGCGTTGAGGGGAAGTCCCTGGAAGGGTCTCACGGAGCTCACGAACAGGAATGGTAACCATTGTTATGATTCGGTATGTTCTCCTCTTCTTTTTCTGTCTTTGGATCTTTAAACTGACACGCTTTTCTTCTGATAGTCCCCAACTCAAGCATGGTCGGCCGGTTGTTTGCTTGACCTCTACTACGATGCATCGCGATTGATCTAGCATTTTGTCCTTACGAGCATCTAGATACATCTTCTTTACCACGAAGATCGAACAGAACGCATGTTTCCTAATATAGTATAGCATTCTCGTTGACTGGATATACAAAGTTTTGACTGTGCACAGTCCAGTTCAGGGACACAACTGTACCTTGCCATCGTGATCAGATGCTCTCCGCTGTAGACTAACATCGTCTATCTATACCTCAAGTAGTAGTTGTCTTGCTTCGGTGGATAATGCGCCCAGAAATAGATCGGATATCGTCATCGCAGCCTTGACTTGGAGACGGGTGAGACCAGTTTGGGGCCGAAAGCGCGACCAGGCCAGCCAAGCCTCAAATCAGGGTGCAAGCGGTGGGGCTGTCACCTTGTTGTTCTTGTCCTGAACAACCGCCCAGCAACTTGGCATCATCCCAAGGACAAGCCATCAGGGCCAAGGGTTCTCCTGAATATTCAATAGGAGAAGAGCTCGTGATTGAGTACCATCTTCAACACCACAGATAGTTGTTGAAGATGCAATGACCTGACAGAATGCTGAATGCTAAGCATTATTGACGATCGATCCCCCCCCACAATTTACGCAGACACTGGGTCCAGTCGCCGACCCTGGCCGTGATAGACAGCGCTGGACTGATAGAAAACCGTGGACGTGAAGGCTGAAACGGGGTGAGTCCATCCCCGCCAATCATGGTCTGCGACTGGTCGGATCGCACCGACTTTGCAGGCTGAGTCGTCTTTCCTCCAATTCATGACCAACGCCAATGCCCATCTCTTGGGGCCAAACCAGGGCCAAGGATCAGAGAAGACTTCACCAGCAGATGGGCAATCTCAGACTGGGCGCGGCGTCTCCTTTTTTCTCTGTTCTGGTCGATTTATAACCTCGTTGCTGTGGCGCACAGGTAGCGTTGTTGATAGTTACACCGAGAAAAATGCTTCCACCAAAATAACAATGCTGCTCTTTCTCTCCAGGAAGCAGAGGCTCTTCCTCACCGGCTTCGCCATCTTCTACCTCTCCCTCTTCGTCCTTTACCGCTTCCGCTCCGCCCGCGACCCAGGCTCGTTCTTCTTCCAGCCTGGAGAAGGCTACCGACCGACCTACAGCGTACAACGTATCCGCGAGTCCCTAGAGTACCTCCGCCCCTACAACCAGTCCTTCAACGACCCCCTCCATCCGCAACGCAACTTCACATCCTCTTCCTCCTCACAAGATGCAGAAGCCACTCTCTGCGTCGGCATCGTCACGGTCAAGCGACCAATCGAGCAGAAAATTGACACAACAGTCGCCTCGATTCTCGATAACCTCTCCGAGGCCGAACGCGCGAAGATAACAGTCCACGTCCTCTTCGCTCTCACTTCGCCCACCGACCACCCCGACTATAACCACCCGTGGCTCCCCAATGTCGTCGACCGCGTCCTGACATACGAGCAAACAGACGCCCACGTCTCAACCCTCCGCCGCCTCGAAGAAAAGAAGGACATCAAGCGCAAGAGCATAATCGACTACCACATGTCCCTAAAATCATGTTATGAGGATACATCGGCGCCCTGGATCATGATGCTAGAAGACGACGTTGTCGCCCAGCGCGGGTGGTACAACCGTACAATGCAGAGCCTGAACACCGTGCAATCATGGCGCGAAAGCGGCGAAATCAACAATTGGCTCTATCTGCGCCTCTTCTACACCGAGAAATTCCTAGGGTGGAACTCTGAGAATTGGCCCATTTACCTCGCATACAGCGTTGCAGCCGTGACATTCGTCGCCTTCGCAGCTATCCAGTCCCGCCGCTCTATCCGACCGCTCCAAGGTACACTAACCAACCAATTCATCGCCATAATATGCCTCAGCTGCGTGCCCCTTCTCATAATCCTTTACTTCCTCGCCGGAAGAGTCACAATGCTCCCTCTCCAACCCGGCATCCACAAAATGAACGCCCACGGATGCTGCTCGCAGGCGCTCGTGTTCCCCAGGGACTCTGTACCAGACTTATTAGAGTACATGGGTAAAGCGCGGTATGCGCGCCCATTGGCTGTCGACAGCGTAATTGAGCGCATGGCGGACGCGAATGATCTAGATCGGTACGCGATCGTGCCGAGCCAGATGCAGCATGTTGGCGCGGCGTCGTTCAAGGAGAATAGGAAGAGTTATGGGCTTAAAGAGTATGGCGGGAGTGGGCCGCACGCTGTGCAGGGGGCGCATGGGGTCTGGAGTATGGGGTTTGAGAAGGCTTTGGGGGAGGAATAGATTTACATGGGGGTGGGTTAGGTTAGATTAGATTATATTAATGTGTGACATGACTTTTGTTTTTATACATTTATACCTACTTCGTATTTTGTTGTTTAGATCCGATATACGCATGGGATATATATACATAGTTACATACATGCAAACTAGTGACTATGACTTCGAATTCAAATACCTACTTAGTATGTACACTAGACCGCCCAAATCCAATTCTAAAACGAGCGCAGGGATTGGAATGGATGACGTCCGTCTTTCTGGGCTGCGCTGGGCGACGCTGGGTTGGTCCTTGTCACGCCTCGTATTCGTCCAAGTCCAACCAACCAACCAATCAACCAGCATCCCTCCGTCACAGCAGGATGCCGATCGACGACGCTCCGCCCCAAGGCTTAACCTCCTCGAGACCTATGTTGCGCCCAACTAAGTGCCTTCCACAGGGCTGGAATAAAATACGCCGGCTTCCCGGTGGGAATTTTGGTGGATGATGTTCATATAAATTCTTCGTTGGAAAGACATTGTTATACTTACGATGCCTGGTATACCCACTGGACGCGGCTGCGATGCTTGTCGGAAGCAGAAGAAGAAGGTATGTAACAAGACTACCTACGTTATCTACCTAACCTGCATACATGATTTCGTGTTCTTGGTTAGCAGGTGGTTTAATTAAGGGCTTGAAGCTGACGAGATCCGTAAGTGTATCTTCGATGAAGCGGACGCTGTCTGTTCGCGATGCGCTCGGCTTGAGATAGAGTGTATTGGGCTGGGTCAGAGGCGGTTCATGTTCAAAGAGGAATATGGCTCATTTGCAACTCCAGGCAGTGGTGGCGGCAGTAGTAGTGCTATGGTCAAGAGCAGCAAGCAGCGAAAGACAAGGCAGAAGGAGAAAGAGAAGGAGAAGGACAAGAAGCAAAGGCGACCTCTGAACACGGAAATGAATGGAAAGCAAAAGTCTAGCTGCAGCGCCAGCTCCAGCTCCTGGACGAGTCCCAATATCAGTTCCAGTTCCAGCTCTGAATGCGACGAGTCGATGATTCAAGAAATTGAGAGAATCATGACCCCGCCGAACAACCATATAACTACCCTGGCGCAAGCGCTTGTCACGGCTATGGCGCCAGAAACGGACCTGCGATATAACCTCAAGTGGGCATACAGTGGCTACTTGGGTATGATTCCGCGCCGGCTGGGGTATAACAATGCTCTAGACACGGCAGCAGATGCCCTCGTAACGACTCATCATGCGCTTGCCTGTGATGGGGTGGTTACAGTCAAGTCTCTGACAAAGTATTCCCAGGCTCTGGGAGCTCTTCGAAAATGTCTGGATGACCCGCTTCGGGCCGGTACATCTGAGACGCTTTGCGCGGTAACGCTACTTCTTATTGTCCAGGTAAGCGGCCTTTCCTTGAGAGGACAGGCGGTTGCTGATATATTGCAGAGCATGCAGGACCCCCTTGAGCACAAGCGGACAGGTCATGCAGAAGGTGCAGCTCGAATTTTGAAAGCTCGTAAGCATATCGCGCCAAAAGACGACTTTGAGTCTCTGCTCCTTCTCTCCCTGCGCGGTGTTATAGTAAGATTTCTTCCTGTTTCTGGGTCTTGAGAATGTGCTAAGGTCAAAAGTTGTTCGAAGGTCTTTTCAACCCGCGCATCGACCTCACGCCTCAAGAATGGAAAGACCTCGTGGAACACGATATGGACTCAAACGTATCCGAGGGAAAGATGCTGCACTGTCTTGCTCGAATACCGAACATTCTTCACCGAGCCAGGAAACTTAATTCTTGCAATCTCACAAATACAGAGATAGAGACGGAGACGACTACTGATAGTATATTCTCCATCCAAGAAGAAATCGAAGACTTATACGCCACAACCCGCGCAATCTGCGACGAATTCCGCGCTCGACTGCTTGGGCTCGAGGCCCCTGGCGCTCTGCACGTCGTCGCCGCGCTACACCCTCTCCAGGTGCGTCCGGTAATGTTACATGCACATTATCAGCGGACATACGGCTTCGCTATTATTATAGCGCTGTACCTGAACTATATCCTCGTCGGTCTGGGTGCTGATACAGACGATCTCGGAAACACGTTGAAGCCCGACGCAATCTACCTTGCTCAAGAAATGCTCGATATCGCAGAGAATGCTGTGATATATCGACCTTTTGGTGCAGTGTTTGTGCCTCTGGGCTTGGTAGCTGCGAGGATGGCTGTTGGAAATGCTCACAGTCCTGATCAGAGACGCCATAACGAGGACGAAAATAGAGATTTGAGGAATAGGCTTGAGCAGTCGTATTTTGATTATCAGATGGATTTCAACGGCAAGGGGTACGAGATATCTGAGCTTCACGAGGTGTTCAGAACATTTCGGCCGCTTGAGGTGAGAGGGACGCTGGTAGAGTGAGATGGGAAAGTGCGGCCAGGGTCTTGGGTCGCTCTTTCCTTTCCCAGTGGACTTTGATAGAGATCTATACTCCCGATATTAAGACAACGACAATAGACCAGTCTATCTTTGCCTCTACACCTACGGCCTCGATCCCCTCTCTCGAACCAACCATAGTCACGTCTGCATCACTCTGCTTGGAGGTTGTCATTGCAGACCCGGTCTAGCGATTTATTGTCTGTTTCTACTCCGTATGTTGACCAGAGAGGACCCTGCCGATATCCAAGAGGCTGTGGGATCTACCTTGACACGAGACGAAGGCGAAGAACATGCACTCGCCAGTTTCAGCTGCCGTCGTGAACTTGAGAAAGGTTCGTGGCATCGTGTCCAGTGACTCTCTTAGGGCCAAGTCCTTGTGCTGCGAAACTCTAGTTGTCGCACTGACTCAGTGGTTAAGCTAAGGGAGAAATGAATTGCTGCACCAAAGAAATCCACTGGGCATTTGGCGCAATCACAGTAGGTAAAAGGAAGCGAACGAAGCTTCTGTTGAGTGTCCATGTCCGGATGTTGTCGCTGTTTTCGGTATAAGAGTACGAGCCCGCCCGCGTCGCGTCCGCGGAGTAAGTCGGCGGGTTCACCACCGGGCGCAAATGTCAGCACCCTGACCAAGAGAGGGAGGGCTCGGAGAATTGTTGGAGTAGGAATTATCGAGGACAAGAAGCTTGGAAGATTGACGTCGCGCTGGGCTTCAGGCGCCATAATGTTCTTGGCTGCCGAGTCATTGCAGTTCAGAGTTTTCTCAGTCCGGTCGCCACTGCTTTGAGGGTGACTGGGTGAGCTCTGACACGAACCCGGACCGGCGCTCTGGGCATCACATCATCATACTTGCTGAACTTTGCTCCTCCTCCGTCCTTCCTTTGTTGATATCTTTCCCCTTCCATTATATTTGCTCCGTCTTCCACTCCTCGCGGGCTTTCTCAATTGCATCGCATTGCATTTCTCATACCTCGGTCCATCCCCGCACTCAAAGAGCATCCCACCTTGCGCCAGCTTTTCATCGCGTCGCATACCCCACATTCACCACTCTCACCTTAACATCCACACCACAATAATGGCTAGAAACATTTCCCACGGCCGCGGCGGCGCTGGTAAGTCCTTCTCCGTCATCATCGTTTCTGCAACAGCTTTTAATGCGCGCAGGAAACATCTACTCCAGCGAAGCCAAGACAACCCCGCAGGACCTGGTGACACCAACCATCAAGCAAGACGTTTTCACGACTGGCCGCGGCGGCGCTGGAAACATGCTTCACAACGATCCGGACCGCCCTGAGCTTGCGCGCGAGATGCAGGATGTCGAGGCCCCGATTATGCGTCACCAGGATCATGCGCCGCATCACACTGGTCGTGGTATGTTACCCCGTGTATTTGCTAGGTCGTATAACGGGTGCTAACGAGGTTGTGTAGGCGGCGCCGCGAACCAGTACATCCCAACTGCGGAAGATGAGAAGAAGGCCAAGGAAGAAGAGGAGCAGCTGCGCCGGGTGATCACATCCAAGTCGGTGCGCGAGCCGAGGGATATCGAAGAGGGCAACGGCGGCGCGGAAGCGAAGGGGAAGAGCGCTGAGCAGTGAATAGGCGGTCGTCACTTTTCGTCATCATTGTGCTGATTTGAATTTCTGTTGGCTGGGTCATTGCTTGTTGATACCACTTTTCTGTTTCTGAGTTACTTGTTATCGTTCTGGTGGGTTGGTTTGGGTCTTCTTTTGCTTTGCTGGGAACATACCGTGCCTGTCATACCCATAACACCGTGTCTGTCACTTATCAATATGCCCTTATAATACTTCCTTTATCCGCGATTTATCAATTCATCGAAAGCTGCTGGAGCTATCGCCATGGAATTCATTACCCCTGATCATATTCAAGAAATCATTTTCGCAGAGCTGCGCTGGTGTTGGTAGAACAATAAAGAGACTGAAGAACTTCCTAGTCCGCAATGACTTCTGAATTATGATGCGTCAATTGCGGGGAACCATCTACTTTATCTATTCAACTTAGTCCGCACCATCCAGTCCGGTTGCCTTTTGACATGACACCTATGACAGCACTAGGCGACCGCATACCTCCAATAAAACCCCACAGGCTTATCAAGCTATAATTCCTTCTTTTAAGCGCGTCACCGGGGACCAGAAGAGGGTCTTTCTACATATGGATGATGAGTGTATTGTATTTTCTCTGCTTTTCACTCATTCTGGATTCCTGCATTGTTCTACTGGGTCCTGAGCATTTCATGGTTACAATTGGGCGGGACGGTACGAGAACGAGAATCATTATGGAGAGGATGAAAATGGAAGATTTGTTTGACTGGATGTTTGATTTCCGTAGTTGGAGTAGATATCTTTCTTTGTGTAGCGTACTATGGAGTACTAAACACTGTACTCCGTATGTACAGTACATTGCTTATGAGGGAGCGGGCTGGGTAAGCGAGTCCTAGCGAGTATGCAAGACTCTCGACGGATTTGAGATGATTCCGGCAGAGTTGTAATTTAAAGAGTGTAGACTGATCCAGTCCCTCCCATCTTGTTCTGCACGAGCCTTGCTGTCAAGTGGGACCGGCGGCTACAGGATTCTTCAGGATTCATGATCCCTTCAATTGTATAGTTGGGTTGTGGATTCGGGTTTCTGGGCAGACGCATGCTCCAAGGCCCAATTGCCCGTTTCTGAAGGATGCGTCTGACGACGCAAGGGGTGTTGAGTGATTGGCCGGTCACGAATGCGGTGAAAGTCCTGGATCTGAAGAGAACCGGCGATTTGTCGTGGAAAGGCCGAACCTCAATTTTGAGGATGTTCGTCTGTCGGTATTTTTTGGGGTAAGTGCTGGAAGTCATCGAGACTAGTCTTCTAGTTCCTTCTTCCTTCACACCGGCGGGATATAGCAACTCGTGGCATCGAGGACCCACGTGATTCGATTTCTCCAGTCGAAGTCCAGGTGCTGACCGATTTCGCGGATCAGCCTGAGGCCCCATTCGCCCATCCACCAGTGTCGTCTTAGGAAGTGGAGGATCACAGCGTAGTGAGCAAGTATAACCAGAGCCAATGGGTCGCGTCGTTGGAGCAGTTCCAAGTACTTTTCCGGGACCTGAAAAATCCACTGAAAGGCAACAATCATGGTTTCTCCGCCGCGAGATACTCTGTCCAACGCAGAGCTCAGGTGCTTGATTGTAGTGTCGAAGAGAGCTTTGTCATGGTGAAGATCCTGGCGCGCGAGGTTTGCGTTTAGTTGCGTGAGGGACATGATTGCTAGCCGGGACGTATCAGGCATTTTGGGCGTGGCTTTATCATACTGAAGTAACGGCTTGAGCTCCCCGTCCCCCACCCAGTCTGCGATGTTGGATAAGACGTCTCCCGATTTTCGTGTAGAGGTGAAAACGTCGTGAAGGTCGTCTATAGAACTCTGGCCTGGAGTTCGACCTGCAATCTCCGGAAGAGCGAAAGAGAATATCATCATGATGTTGGACAGCGTAAAGGCAGCATTCGAGTGGTGCTGCTTCAATTTCCCAGAAATCTTGTCTAGGCCCAGCATAGCTTGCTTCTGATGTGCTTTGGATGTTTTGATATACTGATCCCGCATCTCGTCGTCACTGGACACCGCAAGATGGAGTGCGGAGAGAGCGAGAAGCCCATGCATTAGGAATGGATGCCGCATTGCTTCTCGAGGTACCACTGCCTGCCAGATTCCTTCCACTGTATTATTTCGAGAGACGGAACGATACGTCGTAGTGCACCACTGCATCATCAATTCCAGATCCTGAATATTGAGCTCCTGTACCGGAGATCTGCTTATTGGAGGTTCCATGAAGTCTTCGTATTGGGCCGTAAAAGCAGGGTCGACGACTGTGGGCGAGGATTTAGTCGAGGAAGGGAGGGACGGCGTGGAGGAGCGAGATCTGATTTTTGGCCATGGCAGTGAGGAGGTGGGCGGTAGATAGTCACACCCTAGGTTACGACTGGTGCAGTAGGAGCATTGAGGCTGCTCTTTTCCACACTGCACGAGCACCAATTAGCTAATGCATCTCAAATATTGCTCTGGCCTGGGATCGTGGGATTAAATGGTGGATCCAATCGCATGATGCTAGACTGCGAAGGAGAAAGCGCCGGGGGTCATGGGATGGCAATGAACGAATCTTGAATAGAGAAAAGACAGGAAGCGCTAAAGTCAGGGTAAACCAACCTTGATTCGCCGGCCTCTGCACTCCGAGCAGCCATGCCGAGCACTGGTCCTGTGAGTCCGTCGAGATGGCATCCCCAGGGTTCGTCGTTGCGATATATCAGAAAGGGCACAATCGAGATCTCATGCAAGAGCAGTTCCCACGAGCGACGAGATCGTGATCTCCAACACCAACATTTCTGGGTCTCAATTGAGCTCGTGGGATATGAGTCGTTCAGTCAGAACGACGGCGGTTTTAGATGGAAGCGAATGCGCCTTTCGACGAACAGGCATGATTTTTAATTTATTTAACTTCCCCCCCAACTGTCGCCGGAGTGGGCATCAGGTCAAACAGATAGATCAGTGGGGCAGTTGCTCAGAGTGCGAGTTCGTTCGTGAGTTCGTGGCTAGATCGAGGTATGGATGGCAAGGAGAGCAAGCGCCTGCGGACGTCATAACGAAACCAGTAAATGCTTTGCACACTCCGGGCACCGAGACGCCCGTGCTCTGGTGCTTATTGCTGGCCCACAGGGCTCGGCGCCCTGCAGTTTGCGAGGCCAAGGGAGCAAGTGATTGGCATGCATAATTCGCAGGAGTGTCCATACTAGGAAAAAGGTAGCCAGGTCATTCCAGCTGTCAATGCGAGCACGGATCATCTTGCTCAGCAGATGTACCAACCAATGGCCAAATAATGTTAGCGAGGTCCACTGAGCGGCCGGAGCCTGTGGGCGATCAACACCCCTGAGAGCGATCTCGAGCTCGACATTCCCAGTTAGGCGACGGACAGAGAGGGAACTTGGGACTGGCAATGGAGACTCCAGAGTTGATCCAGACATTCTGCCTTTTCTCCCTGACCGCCAAGCCCTCTCGCATACGCGCCTTTCCTTTCCGGGCTTCGGCACCTTCTCCCTCCTTTTACTGCTTTAGGAACGGGGCCTCTTGGTTCTTTTCACACTCCTGTGATTGGGCCTGAATCCCATTTCCCTGGCGAATCCTTATCGAGGATAAAGTGGCCGGAGGCGCGAAAATCATCGCCCAGGCTTCCAGACGTTGCCCCACAGAACGTTTGCATCTCATTCTCCGGCCTCTGCTTCGCTTTCCCGTTCAAGGAGGTCCCTCATGCGCCGCAGTGCCGCATTATCTCGGCTCAGACCTCAAATCGTGCTCTCAAAAATTCAATTGTCCAATTGGTCGATCTCAATGGGATCGTCTCGGACTGCGCAATGACCATCGAAGGAACATAACATAAAACAATTCGGAAACTCGGTGAAGCCGTCTGCGACATTTCATGAGACATACGGGACGCGCACATCAAGACCCAAGGAGTCGAAATTTGGAATTTGATTAGCTCACATTGTCTGGCTCAATCGCACCCATTATCTCAGAATACCCTGCGTGCCGAATGTATGCTGTGCGCTCATCCCTTCGGTTGAACCACTAACCTGTTGGTGACCCTACTGGATGCTGCTCAGTTCACCTGCATCAGGCCTAAGGCTCCTTCGAGATACATTTCGTATGCGGCCACCAAAGGAGGCAAATGCAGCGGCTTTGCCGGATTGAAAGCCATTATGCATGTGCTCATCGTTCGTTGGCAATAATTTCCCGACGCTTGACCAAAACAGTGGCATATAGTTCAAGGGTCCCTATAAGATCTTTGAGTTGACATTTTGGCAGCCTTATATTGGCACAATGTTCATGAACGCTGCTCAATCCTCACAAACTTCGTCCACGCATTGCAGCTTTGCTACCTTGGCCCATGCACTTGCAGATCATACCAAATAGCATTCTATTTTGGGCTTACTTGCTCCAGAGATGACGCAGGAATTGAGGATCTGGCGGGTGTTCGAATCGAGACCGGGGGTGACTTCGATGACAAAAAGATCCAGCGCTCGACCAAGACATTGAACAGCAGACGGGATGAGACCAACATCCCGTGTCGCAGAAAAACCCTCACTGGGATTCAGTCGACCATTATCCCTTTAAGGAACTTCAGGCCTTACCGCTTGAAATGTGGCACCACAAACAACTCGGTTTATCCGAGACATGATTTGGAAATGGCCTTATCAGGTGCGGAGACATACATCCAAGTTACTTCACTGGTGGCTTAGTGCGAGGAGATGCGGTGGCATATGCTTTGCTAGCTCATGATCCGACCGCATCCGTAGTCCGCGGTATGCACACTGAGTTCCTGATGGTAAGCCGGGGAACAGTTTCAAAGGAGCAGAAATGGCTACTTTGCACAGCTGACGCCAACTCAGTGTCAGAGCTTCTTGTTTTTTTGCTTTTGGATTTACTCGCCTACTTGCTTTTGAGTTTCACATGCATGCTGCCGAGATCTACCCCTCAGACGACATATAAATTCCAATGATCTACAATATGCATACGAACCAATCTGTCAACTAAACTAGTCGATAGATCATCGTAGCGACGGAGATGCCGACATACAATCAAATTGCTCCGTCCATCCCACGCAGGACTTTCTTAACCTACCTAATAGAGTATCGATCCGATCGTCGGCAAATCGCCAAATAGTTTATCCAGGCATGGGACCCGTACTCTGTATATACTAACCACACTAAGTGATAGGCCTATAGCCTATCTCGGCAGGAGTTCGTCGGGGAGGAGGAAAAAAAGGAGACGGCGCCCATTTAGTGCAGATCATCCCGTCCGGTTCGGCATTTGACTATTTGAGTTTTGGACGTTAAAATCTCCTTTAAACACAAGGAACTGCTGTTCGTGTCATTTGTGCTGATCGGCGGGGCTGCTTTTACTCTTTGAGGACGTCCTTAAGGCGAACCTAAGGGTCTTCTCTGCCGAAGCATTCGCCATTCAGTCTTACTCCTAACCATCCATCCGAACTCAGGTCAATTTCGTAGGTGACTGTCGTGACTCGTCGAGGTAGTGAACACTTTCGACATCCCACTTAGCATCTACTAGATCGCCCACGGCCCATGGAACACAGCAGTAGTCTGAAATTCGACTAAACAGTCAACCCTGGTTTCGACGATGATCCTCGTGCTTGTCAGACTGGCCCGCAGATTCAGGTCGCGGATGCCCGCGGGCGCCCGTGTTTGATTTCCCTTTTGGGGCTGTCTACTCTGTAGGGCTGGTGACTGGTTTTATGCTTTTGCAGGTGGTAGATCAAGAGCAGTGATTGGGAATTTGCCATGGCCCATGGCAAATTATTGAGAGGTGCCTTGAGAACTGGAGGCGTGGCAGCCTGGCAGGGTTCAACCTCGAAAGAGAAAGAGGAAGAGAGAGAGAAAGAGATGAGTGGTCAGCATAGCGGTGCAAGTATCCGAACATCGTCCTGTCTTTCGGTCAAGGTCCCAAGGCATGGGAGACTTTGTTGAAAACCTGTTCATGCTTCTTGTCTCGACGTGAACAAAGAGGTGAACCCTTGGAGTACAGTCTGATCTTCACTCAGTCTCCGATGTTGCATGTCCGGCTTTCAGTAGAGCCTTCTTGGGGCTCTTGGTGCTCTTAATTGCATTACGCATGAGACGATACATCATACAACACGCTGAGCTTACAAAGATCGACCGGCGAGTTCGTCCAGCCAAGTGTCTCGGTATTGGTTTCTTTGTTGTCGAGCTTTGAGCAAACACTGGCACTCAGTCCAGTCTCCGGTCAATGAACGCAAATGCCGCATTGATCATGGCAGTCCTCGGACTTTGCTTTGTACATCAACTACCCGGCTAGGTAGTATCAATTGGGGATTAGAGGCGTAGAAACTCCTAAGTTCAATAAGGTGACACAAGGTCTAAGCTCGGAGTTGGGCATCAAGATCTTACATGAGGTAGTAGGTAGCGTGTCACGACGGAACTACTGAGCAGACAAGGGTCGCAGGGAAGACTGACTCGCTGACAGCAGTTATTGTTAGTTTTTTCCTTCCGAATGTATGCGTCACTGTTATCGATGTGTCTTTCGTGCCTAGTTGTGTGTCCCCTCACGCTCAGAGATAGAGATATATTTCTCACCCTTCACCCTTCACCCTCAGTTGGAATCTCCCATTAGAGACCTCCCCTGTCAACCCCAAAACACTCATGAAATCAATCCAGCACGCATAGAGAGTCAGCTTCCATGCGAAGTCCTGAGCCCGACATGTCCTCATAGTTGGGTATCCTGAAGTCGTACTCTGTAGATGCTCCGGATCCGGCGGCGCGGGTAGGGCTCAACCCAGAGTAATGACGTCAGAGTATTCTCAGCGCAAGGGCCACTTCGAGACTCACGATAAGGATCTTTATCGAGATCCATCGCTACCTTGAGTCTTGACTCCAATTGAAGAATTTTATGATCAGTCGCTTTCGGCAGGATTCATTCCTGTTGCGGCAGGAGCATCCTTCGGCGGGCACTACTGCAACAGGGCACTCTAGGCCTTTGAGGCAGCGTCTTGACGGGTCGGGTTGTCCGTCTTTGGTAGGAGTCTGAACCCGACAGTTTGGTTCGCTGTTCCTGCGCCGGCTGTGCTGTGCCACTGTCGACCGTCGAGATCTGACCGGTCACGCGGAGTTGCTCGGAGATGTAATGTAATCGATAGAGTGCTGGTCACAAGTTTCAAATCAATGAAGTATGGTTGGAACTTGGAAGCGAAGTAAAGTAGCGAATTCTCAAAGTACAATGCTGTACAGAGAGATAAAGCAAACGGACAATCGACAAAGTCCAAGGCGACAATGGACAAAAGCAGGCCAAGCTACAGAGTTGCATTAATTTCAGAAACGCGCAGATTATAAAGTACTGTACGAAGTCAGTTTAGTCAGTGCCTGTAGTAGTAGGGTTGCTGTTGAGAGTGCAAGAGTAGATGAGCTCATCCAGATCGTCTCCAGCCCAAAGTCCCGCCGCCCGTGACTTAGCTTAGTCCAGTCTCTCAGGGCCCTCCCCCAACTTTCTCAACTCCATCTCTTTCGCTTCGCCTCTCTCCCCTCCCTACAACTCCTCGCATCTGTCCTCGAGGAAGTCGCGAACTGGTTCGCTGAGTCGCTCTCTCGTTTCCCTCGTCCCTGCATGTGGCATCCTTGTGTCACCCTGGGTTTCAAATAGTCTGGACGTTGTGAACCTTTGGTGTGGGATCCGTGGATTCAGCAAATCTCCCGCGCTTGACAGCTCCCGCGGCTCACCAAGAAAGACGATCCCCGGTTGCTCCGTTGGAACTTGTATTGCTTATTTGGTCGGTCCGAGCTGTGAGTATACCGACTATCGCGTTGTCCTATCCGTCGCTGCTTTGTGTCTAACTTGTGTCTTCAGGTGATCAATTAGGCTTGTCGCATTAGTACTCCCGCCTTTTGTCGGCATATACTCCGCCACCCACGCCACCTCCCCCCTCACTCCGAGTTTTCTTCAACTCCAGGGTTGAAGACAGTCGCACCACCGGGCACGCCGCCGAACACTGGTCTCTGGGGCACATCGCCAACTCACTCGAGCCGATTCCGATTGTTCGCGATCGCGTCTGAAACCGGACTCTCGGCACTCAGGCTTCGCGAACAGAACGGACCCTCACTCCGCGACGCGAGGTTTCTCATCGGCGGTCGTACTGTCATTCGACGCATCTCCTTGGGTCTTGCTCGTATTGACCTACTAGCAAGTCGAAGCTTCCTGCGCAAGGCTCAACCACCCTCCTCGTTGACACGAACCCAGTCGCGCCTGCCCCGCGGCTATGTATGCGGTCGAAAACAAGACATATCCAGCACATCATCCACCAACACCACTCTCCATGGATCGAGTTCCACCTTCATCTTCTATATACCCGGGGTCAGACCCCAGTTTGGTATCACCAACTGGCCAACCTGACCCAGTGTCGACGATCCACGATGGCCGTATTTGGTCGCTGCAAGTAGTGCAGCAACCCATCCGAGCCCGGATGTGTGGCTTCGGTGATAAGGTGGGATCACTCTTCCGCGCTCGCTCATGTGGACGTACTGACTCACATTCTACAGGATCGGCGACCCATCACGCCCCCTCCCTGCATCCGCCTTGTCGTGAGAGATGCCCAGACAGAAAAGGAAATCGATATCAAGTACGTCATATGAGATTTGTATAGATCTTGGACGATAGCTAACTTGTCTGTAGCGAAATGGACACCACATTCTACGTCATCATGGCTGATTTATGGACCGCGGACGGCACACATGAAGTGAACCTTGTCAAGCACTCTGCTACATCCCCGTCGATATCAACAGCAATGTCGTCTTCATATCCACCGCCCCCGCACCCTACCTCTCCAGATTACGCATCGGCATATCAGCAGAACCCTTACCAACCGCAACCACCTGTTGGATATCCGGCAGTGGGCAATTACTATTCTGGAAACACCCAATTACAATATCAGAACCCGTATGGCAACCCGCAAGGAGGCTACTACCCGCCAGTCTATGGCGGTGGCATGGGACAGCCTCCACAGATGCCGGCCGCTCAACCCGTTACCACAGGAGCTGGAGGCATGTACACGCGCAACCTAATCGGGTGTTTGAGCGCGAGTGCTTTCCGTTTAACCGACCCAGATAACAAGATCGGCGTATGGTTTATTCTCCAGGATCTGAGTGTGCGAACAGAGGGAGTCTTCCGGTGAGTTTTGAGTCTTACTGTGCTTATGTCCGATGCCCTAACTTTCAATCAGTCTGAAATTCAGCTTCGCCAATGTCGGCAGGGCAGTCAATGACCTTAACGAGTCGCAAGTTATGGAGGTGATCAACAGGGGCTCCGCACCCATTCTCGCTACTGCTTTCTCAGACCCATTCCAAGTTTTCTCGGCGAAGAAGTTTCCTGGTGTCATTGAAAGCACAGCGCTCAGCAAATGCTTTGCGCTGCAGGGTATCAAGATCCCTATCCGCAAGGATGGTGTAAGAGGTCAAGGCTCCCGCGGACGCCATAGCGACGAGGATGAAGGTTTGGAAAATGAGTATTAGGGATTGTCGATCAGTGTATAAAAGAGAGAAAAGGCCATATTTATCAACCGCCTGTCTCCACGCCTTCTTAGGCGAAAGAGTTTATATGCGGCGTTTCGTTATGGTGTTATGGGGCGGCGGTATTATCCATCAGGTTCCGGGGGTATTGGCTTTCTGTTTGTTTTGTTAATAAGTTTTCTATATCTTGTGAAAATGTTTTTGTATTGCTCAACTTACCCTATATCAGCCATGGGCTGAAGTCTGCATAAATTAGCTCGAACTCCTGAAAAATCAAATCATCGTTCAAAACTCAGTGTTGCATTGGCAATGCCATAGCAGCGGCTCCCAAAGACATTAAAAGAAGCGCGAAGAAGCATGTCTCAGCTCGCACCTGCGACAGTTACATCGGGGAAGACAAGCCGGTTGCCACGCTCGGGAGGTTTTACATCTCAACTCCGAGCCAGAGTAATCCTAAGCGAGCTCCAGTGTGTTTGCCTCTGTATGCTCCGTTATGCGGGATTATTATTATGAAGTTCATTCACGATCTGCAGGTAAAATTAAGTTCTGACCCTTTTTCGCATTGCCATGGTTATGCTTGTACAGATCGTGGCGGTGTTTAGTGTGCATTATGGATATTGTGGTTCTCGGAGCCTCGGTTCGACTGGCTGCAAGGCTGATAAGTCTTCGGTTGGGCCAACGGGCGTGGCGCTTCTAAATTTGTCGCCAAGCTAGTTTCTCTCGTTTCTGAGGAATCACGTTTTCTCCACTGCGAACACTGCGGCTTTGTCTCAGATTGTGAGACATTCTCCTCTTTTCGACGTCATACTTGAATATCAGTGCGTTCAGGGTACTCCGAGCCCTTGCCCATGTCCTATCAGCGGCCAGGGAAGACATCATGGTGGAGAGTGGCCTTGCTTTGTTTACGGGGTTTTGGCTCCACGAGATTCGGAGCGTGATGCTGAAGGCATTCGGGCATCGGCTACGGGATGTTTCTCTTCTGTCACTATCTCTACACAGTGGTGATCGGCTGCGATCAGCAGGGCCAACGGCAAACTTATAAATTGTCCGGCTTTTCCTCAGGAACTGTTCTTCTTCAGGCAAACAATCCTTTCTCACTCACAACCTCACTCTCAATACTCCTTAATACTCTATACAACAACACAAAACAACCATCACAATGAAGTTCGCTCTCGCCTCCGCCCTCCCCCTCCTGGCCGCGGCCCTCCCCGCTGCCTCCAACTCCCAAGCCGAGCAGCCCGCTGCCTTCACCGTCATGGCCGCCCGCTCCGCCTCCCCCATCCACTTCCTCCAGATGAACGCCGCAGGCCAATCCTTCTGGCTCGGCGGCGAGACCTCCTCCTACTGCCCCCTCCAGTCCGGCTGCCCACCCGGTAACCAGACTGTCCTTGCCGGAAACGGTGGCTCCCTTGTACGTTCTAACCCCTCTCAACCACCCAGAAAGAAACCCAACCCAACTAACAACCATGCACAGAGCGTCGTCGTCCCCGGCGGCCAACAAATCTACGTCGCTCCCTCCGGCGCCCTGAAGTTCACACAGGCCCATTCCGCCAACATCCCCCCCAACTCCTCGCTCGGCCCCTTCGAGTACGAGGCTGGCGCTGAGGGCTCTGCCTTCGGCTACTACTCCTACACCGGCTGGGGCACGGACGGCTTCATGGCCTGTCCTACCGATGACGGCCGCTGGCAGGTGTTTGGTGCTCTGCAGAACGCTACTGTTCCCAGTGGTGATATTGCGGACTGCCTTGGTTTCTCGGCGCTCGCTGTCCCGACTAACAGCACGGGTGCTGCTTGGCAGTACATCTAAGCTTCTTACCTTGCCTCAGTTTTGATGTGAGGGAGGTTTGAAGTTTGTTGATGTTGATGTTGATGTCGATGTGGATGGTTTTATTGGCTTGATATGCTCAGAAGCCAATTACTTGTACATTTAGTCATTGCGGACGTATATATGTCGCAATCCTACCTAGTGTCTAGTCTACTTAGCGTAGCATGTTATGTTTAATGTTTATGGTTGAGTCCTGCAGTGGCTTGATCTCATTATCATCATTACCAAATTCTTCCAGACATCTATAACAAACTTTTCCTTCGTACTAACAAAAAATCCAAGACATCAACTGCATTGCATTCACATTCACATTCATCGTAGTTTATATAGCATCCTAATTCCTCCAAATTCGAATCGCCTTATCCTTCCCACCACTCCCAACCTTCGCCCCGTCGGGACTCCAATCAACCGCAAAAACCTCATCCTTGTGCCCCGGCAAATCCATACTCAATTTCCCCGTCCGGACATTCCAAACCTTCAGCGTGGTATCCTTGCTCGAAGAAACAAGCAGCCTCGAATCAGCAGAGAAGCAGCACTGATAAACAGCACCAACATGCCCGCGGAGGGTGGTAATGAATTTCCCGTCTCGTCCATTCCACAATTTAACGTGGTTGTCGAATCCCGCGGACGCGATGTACGACATATCGGGGGAGAAGGTAACGTGGTTGACTTCCTTTTGGTGGCCTAGTAGCCGGGCGACGGGCTTGTTCGAGGCTTCGGGGTCCCAGAGGTACATTGTGAAGTCGTCCGAGGCGGAGACGAGCTTCTCGACGATTTTGTTGTTGATTGTGGCTGCCTTTTCGAAGCGGGATTTGGCAGTTGAGACCTTTTCGGCGTCGGTTTCGGGTATTTTGCCGGTGTGGTCGTGGTATGCTGTACGGAGGACAAAGTCTGTTGAGAGGGCGAGGTGGTTGACGCGGTGGGCGTGCGCGGAGAGAGTCTGGATGAGGGTTCCTGTTGAGGAGTTCCAGACTTTGATTGTGCGATCGTGAGAGGAGGTGTAGACTTTGCCGGTGCCGCCCCAGCGCACGCAGGTTACTGAGCCCTTGTGACCGGAAAGAACGATGTCTGCACGCTTGGAGATGACATCCCAGATGCGGACGGTGGAGTCCTTGGATGCTGAGGCGAGACGGGGGTGGCCGGATTGCTGGAGGTGGTAGGGTTCCCAGGCTAGACTAGTGATCCATTTCATGTGTCCCTTTAGGGGTGCGCCTAGGATTTGACCCTTCTTTGCGTCCCATATCCGTACTGTGTTGTCCATGCTTCCTGTTGCGATCATTGCGCCGTTTGGCGAGTAGCTGACGGCGAGCACCCAGCTGGTGTGTCCCTTTAGTGTATGCAATGGCGTTCCGGTGTCGCAGTCCCATATCCGGGCTGTGGAGTCGCCGCTACCAGAGATCATTGTGGAGGAGTTGACGGGGGAGAAGGAGGTTGCGAGGATCGCCTCTCCGTGTCCAGCGATAGAGGCGGAGCATCGTGAAACGGCCTTGACTCGAAAAACGGCTTGCGGTGTGAAGTAGAGGTGAACTGTATCTTCGGTTGTCTTAAGACCGGGCTTCAATATCGAGTGGTAGAGGTCCGCTAAGATATCGATCGTTTGCTTGTCCTTCTTTTCGTCGTCGGACTGGAAGGTAAATCGGTACGGCAATCGCTCATCTTCTTCCTACAAAGCATATAACATTAGCACTCGTTCGGCCTCCCATAGCTTCGCGCGCATGCGTACATTTCCTTGTAATGTGTTGAGCAACGTCTCAAGATTCTTCACCGTGGCATCGGCCACGGGCACTGAAACGGCGGGACCAGTCGCTGAGCCGGTCGCCTGGTCGAAAAACTGCACTCGCACGCTCCCAAGGTCCTCCGGGATGCCCTGGAGCTCCTGCTGGACACGCGCCTTCTCGGCAATCTCGGTCTTTTGCCGTTTACTTGGGGGAGGGAGGAGAGTAGCCATTTTGAGTCTGTTGGAGGGAAGGTGAAATCTCCATCTCAAGAAAAAAAGTGCTCCGCCGATGGGCTTATCGGGGCGGGGCGCTAAACCGCTTTCGGAACAATGTATACTGGGTTCGTAGAGCGTCCCCCTCACCTCTTCACCTTCTCCTTCGTACAGATGAAATTGCTCTTTGGGCTTCTGAGCCTCACAATGCTCAGATACTGTGCTTAAGATGCCTACTATCTTCTCTCGCGCGTCCTCCTTCGCACCTGAGTCCATTGTCCCTCCGTTCAGCCAAACGAACAGGACTGGGAGACCGACTACAATTGCTACAAGCGTTGCATCGCAAGACATTGTCTGTGCCGTCAGTGAGTCTCGCGGTGTGTCATCAACAGTTGGCCTAGCATTTGTCAATTTGTCAACTGCGGAGGCTGTCCTATGTCAAATATGTGACAGCCAGACCTATGCCAAAACCGTCACCAAGATCAGCGTCTTTGAGCCCACGGAGATTCTTTTCATGAACACTGCTCGAGAATCCAAGCTCTGCCAGATCATCCAGGCGAATATATTTGATACTACATATACATTCATTGACCGCAGATACTGGGCCGAGAAGGCTGGACACGAGTATGTGGAGCGGTTGGGCTTCGCAGAAGACGTTGACCCCATCAAAGTTATCCTAGGAGGGAATTTCTTTGCGGCTTGCTGCTTTGCTGCGGTACGAAGCCTTTTTTGTTAAAAATTGGCGTTACGCTGACAATGAGTAGGTATTGAAATATGTCGACCTCGAGCTTAGCCGGATCTTCACCTCCCATTCTCTCCGCATCCGCTTTGAACCTTCACAAGGGTCCATGTCGATTGACCTTTCGACGATAATCTCCCTGGAGCTGATTCAAAACCTTCACAATGTCAAGTCAAATGAGAGTCTCTTTGGTCTTCTCAACGAGACCCTAACTCCGATGGGATCGCGGCTATTACGAACCAACATACTTCAGCCATCAACCGAGGCATCAAAGTTAACCGCACGATATGAAGCAGTCGAAGACTTGTCGACCAAGGAAGAAATGTTCTTTTCGGTACGGCAAGGTGAGCTTCTCTTTTGGCTGATGTCATAAAGTGCAAGCCTGACAATGAAATATAGCCCTCAAAGGCTTCGTAGATGCAGACAAGGTCCTGACATCTGTAGGTGCACTCGCGGCTATTGAGGCCTTCTTACACTGATAGCCTAGCTTATCCTCGTACCTACGAAACGAACTTTTCAATACGTTGAACAATCAGTCAATCACATCATCATGCTCAAGACATATGTTTCTGCCATCGACTCGGTGTACAAAGCACTCGCAACAGCTCAAAGCGACCTTCTACTGACCATCAGACATGTATACTTTCCAAGCTTCTAATATTTGTGATGCTGACATTTTCTAGATCTGTGCCCCGGCAGGGCATGTCGCAGTAGAACAGCTGATTGACGCAACCCTCAATGAACATGTAGCATATCAAAGCAAGCCACTTGACCTGCGAAATCAGAGAATATACTGCGTAAAGGTTAGCCGTATCCAAAATACAGTAACCGTAGCTAACCATGATTTGCTGGTCAGGTCGGGGTCAACAGTCTTCTCGATGTTGCAAGGCAGACCTACAAAGAGGCCAATCTGGACGCTGCAGACCTTGTGTCCAAACTTTCAGGCAAGAGATTTCATCATGCTTGAATGTACAGAGTATCTGATACCACGCAGAGAGCCATGACCTAGGGCTTGGCTTGAAGTACGACCCATCCCGCCAGTATTACATCACCCTCTCAGCGACTGAAGCGCGCCCCCTACCAGAAGTATTTATAAATGTATACCGCAAGAAGAATCGCATAGAATGCCAGACCCTCGACCTCGTCAAACTCAACCAAAAGATCACAGACGCCCACAACGAGGTCATAAGCCTAAGCGACAAAACGATCCAAGAACTCATCCAATCCATCTGCGTCGAAATCTCCGTTCTCTTCAAAATCAGTGAAGCAATCTCGATGCTCGACATGCTATCTGCATTCGCCCACCTAACCACAAACAACGAGTACATCCGCCCCGAACTCACCGACACCCTAGCCATCAAATCCGGCCGACACCCCATAAAAGAAAAGATCCATACGAAGAAATTCATCCCCAACGACGCCTACGCCACACACCAAACCCGCTTCCAGATCATAACAGGCTGCAACATGAGCGGGAAATCAACATATATCCGCTCGTTAGCCCTCATGACCATCATGGCGCAAATCGGCTCCTTCGTACCAGCCGAGTACGCCTCCTTCCCAATAACGCACTCCCTCTTCGCCCGCGTCTCAACAGCCGACGACATGGAGGCAAACGTCTCTACCTTCGCCGCCGAAATGCGCGAAATGGCATTCATTTTGCACACGCTCAGCCCGCGGAGCATGGTCATAATCGATGAGCTGGGCCGTGGAACCTCAACAACAGATGGGCTCGCAATCGCCCTCGCCATCGCCGAAGCCCTCGTGCAATCCAACGCACTAACTTGGTTCGTAACGCACTTTTCAGACTTAGCAACCATCATGTCTGAACGAAGCGGCGTCGTCTCACTGCACCTCGCATCAGATATATCCCCCGATAACTCGAAGATGACAATGTATTACAAGATCACCGAGGGCGCGGACAAAACGCGCTTCTATGGCCTCGCGCTCGCGAAATTAGTTGATTTCCCCGCCGGGGTGCTGGAAATAGCTCAGGTCGTTTCGGAGGAATTGGAAGGGCTGTCGGAGCGGCGTCATAGTCCGACGAAGGCGGCGGCTATTGCGAGACGCAGGAAATTGATTCTTGCGCTTAAGGAGGAACTCATACATGCGATGGATGGGCAGTTTGAGGGCCCTGCGCTTAGACGGTTCCTTGTGAGATTGCAGGATGAGTTTACGGTGCGGATGATGGAAATCAATGATGATATTGCTGGGTTCGGCGATGCGGACGGAGACGGAGACCAGGATGGTCGTGACGAGCTCGATGAGATCCAGGGACATCATGGTGAGGTTGAAAATCGAGTTGCGGACCATGCCGTGGTAGATGGAGATGAGGAAGGACAAGGAAGCCAGCACAGCTCAGAGCAACAACTTCTTGACGCTTCGGATTCAGAGATGTCGCAGGCCCCAACAGCCTTCTTATCGACGGCCGACTGGCCGCCAACGACAATATCATCGAGGGCGGCATACGAGAGCGCGGGTAAGATGGCTCATGTTCATGATGAGGAAGGTGAGGATATGGATATCGAGGAGTATGAGTGATTGCGTGTATTGCTTGAAGTGTATTCGGTTCTAGGGCAAGCCGAAGCTCACAAAGCGAATGTATGCGCGGTATGTCCTCTTCTCATGTCATGTCTTCAAACTTTTCATATTCTATAGCCTAATATCCACATGTCTTCTCTACTCGAACAATCCTCAAACGCCGCGCTTGTGACAGACATCAGACATGAAAGGAATATGCTTCTTTACATGAAGAGACAAAATGTAGACAAAAGACAAGCCATGTATTTTACGAAAACCAAGCTCATCATCCGAAATGAAAAAGCGTCTGCTTCCCCTTCTTCCCCTTCCCCTTCTTCCCAGCGCCAGAAGAAAGATCCGTGAAGTCCTCAGCCGATGAGCCGGGCCCAGAGTCACCGCCCGAAGCCCAAGCATTGACAGGCGCCGGACGACGATCGTCCCAGCGCACTGTACCGCGCGTTAAACCAGCCATGAGGACATTTGGTTTGGGCGCCGCAGGGAGAGATGGGAAAGCATTTGCGTCGCGGGTGTTGACGCGGCTGAATGACGAGGAGGGAGTGTTACTTGTGCGGGAGGATGGGTTTGCGTAGGTTCGTGATGATGGTGGTGGTGGGGCAGCAGTGACGGAGGAGCTTTCCCATGTTGAAGCTGCGGTGTTGGCGCGGGGGGTTGGTCTCGATGAAGGGAGGGCAGGGAATGGGTTCGATGAGGAGGATGAGGGGCCGCCTGCGGCGGCGCGTGAGGATTGTGCTGTTGATGATTTCAGGCGGAGGACGCGTCTGCCGCCAGTGCCGCCGGTGCTGCTTGTGGTGCCGGGGGTCATGCCGGGGATGCTGCCTCCTGCGCCGGGGAGGGCGGGATAGTCCTCGTTGATTGCACGCCAGTCGTTCCAGGCCTTGAGCAAAGCGTTCTTCTTGCTCTCGTCCTCGTAGATTTCTGCAAGTTCTTTGATGAGCTTGCCGAGCTCGGAGCTGGATGTGTCGAAGAGGGTGAAGAAAGCGTCGATGAGCTCAGTCGCTGATACTGCGCCGGTGCGGTAGCTGGAGACTCTGGTGCGGAATTCATTCATCTTGCTCTGTTCGTTTCCTACCATGTTGGAGGCTCGCTCAATGACAGTCGTGTGCCGCAGGCGGCGGGCTTGTTCCTCTGGGGTGGACGATGTGATATTTAGGTTCTCGAGCTCGGGAACTGGCGTCGCAGGTGCAGGTGGTGTTCGAGAAGGCGTAGGTCCTGAAGAGCGCGGAGGAGCACGCACAGTCTGTGTTTCGTCGCGCGATAATTGCCCACCAAAGCTTCGCGTCGAGACCGACTGCGCACTCTGAATGGCCATTTGCCGTTGATAGGCGATCTCGTCTCTTCGCAGTGGTTGCACCGTGGAAAGAGGAGCAGTCTCTGCGTTGGGGTCTCGCCCACGGCCAGCGCCACGACGGTTTTGTCGCTGGGGCTGGTATGGTGTTCTGAACTCGAAGGCCGTCATGTCTACGCGGGCATCTCGTCCAGAGAGTCCGTTGGGGTGACATTCTAACTGGTGAGCCTTGAGGTCCATTTGTGACTCGAAAACGACAAATTTCTTCTCAAGACACTCTTTGTCCAGACAGAGGTAGTGGTCGACTTGGAAATGGCTTTCCAGCGCAGCGTAGTCGATGTAATACTGGTGTTGACGGGTCGTCGAGCGTCGATCGCAAATGTGGCATCGCTCGTGACGGTCACGGCAGTGAGTATATAGCTCATCATCTCCGTAGAATCTCTGACGACAGAATCCGCACTCGGGGTGTCCCCTGAAACCACTCTGATCAAGAGCTCCAGGAACATCGTCACCGTGCCTTTCGTGCTTGCGCAGTTCGGCATGTGTAAACAGCTCGTGCTCATGGGTGAACACCTTCTTGTTTCGCGTACATAGATCGCTGTGAAAAGGAGAGTAAGCTTCCGAACCGACGTATGACCGAGAGCTCGTTTACATACCACATCACTTTGCCATGTTTATTCTTGACGTGACGGTGCAAGTCCGGCCAACCCAAGCAAGCCACATCACAAGTCCGATCCGGACAATTGTAACGTAACAGCAACACTGTATCCTCGAAAATTTCGTCCTTCTCGTACTTGATACCAAGGTTGTCATCCTTCCGCGAATAGTCGCTATCCTGGAAATCTTCGTAGCGTTTCTCGGCGTCATCGGTGAATATAACATAAGCAGCTTCACTCTGAGAAACAGCGCAGGTTAGCCTTGACATCTGTGTGTATATTTGTTATGTGCAAGCCTACCCGACAGTGTGCGCAAGCCTTATTCTTGTACAGCGCGCGCAATCTCAGCGCGCAAATGTGGCATGTGCGGTGGTTGCACGGCGAAACCGAGTGATGGTCGACCGTCGAAGCGCAAATGAAACAGATCTCTCCATCATCTGCATCGTCTCCAACCTCCTCAGGCGCCTTGCCCTTCTCTGTACTGGCGACAGTCGCCGAGGGAGCAGCGGCGGCGTCTCCATCAGTCTCCGGCTTCCTGGTGTCGCGGTTCTGTTGTCCACCACGGCCTCCTCGACCTCCGCCGCCGCCGCGGCGTCCAGTACCCCTAGGTCTCGGCCCTCTTCCGGAGCCATCTGCATTATCGAAATTCTCAAAGTGACGAGGGCCTCCGCCTCCGCGGCCACGTCGACGGCCGCCGCCACGGCTCTGGCTCTGTGGGGCGGGGTGCTGAGAGTCGGACATTGGTGGGTGCGGTTGAGGGGGGATTGCTGGGTAGGGCGGAGGATAGCAGGGTCCCTATTGTAGTCTCTGGACTCTGGAAGATGAGCGGAGCTGCTCGCTCGCTTCGGATCTGGTGCGGCCAAGGGGGTAATTGGGGGAGAAGCGTCTAAGCAGTGGGGAAAATGATGGAGGGCGGCGGGCAGAAAAAAGTTGGCCTGTCGGAGTCGGCGATATTCGCATCAACGTGCTTAGTGAGCATGCGATTCTTCAGCAGGTATCTATACAAGGTGACTGCGCCAAATTTTAGGTAAATAGCAGATTGTTTTATTTCTTGATCCGTTCCCGCCGCGTTTACGCAGTCTTCAGATTGCTCATAATGGCTCATACCTGCATAATGACTACAAATCTTAGTGTGGAGTCACCATTGAGGCTGTGACGATGACCGCTGCAGCCAAGTCCATCAGCTGCCCATTGACCAAGAGTCACGAAAAATAATTGGTTTTTGAGGATGAGGTTATCGCAATAGCTAATCCCAATGATAGCAAGTGTCTAGTGGTTATTGAATATCACGCCTGCCTGCAAGTCAACACCAACTCCCGCTGGAGAGGATCGAGGGTAACTAGAACTAAGGAAAAACGAGACTGATAAGAGAGTTGGTTCGCCCAAAAATGAGGGAAGTGACATGGTACAATGCATAGACTCGGTGGATAGAGATGAATGAAACAAACAGAGATGGAAAGACCGAGAAGTTAGCGCCTGGCTGCCAATGCGGTGCGATAGATGAAATAAAAATTCGTAAAAATGGCAGCAATCCTGCAGATTGCCTTGCTGAGACCCAGAGTACTGGGCGGGCTATTCGTCAGGACTATAAAGATTCTGGCTGAGTATTTTTGTCATCGTGAACATGTGTATACGATCTTGTTTGAACACGGCGCGCATAGCATCGTCGCAGCGAATCTGACGCCTGTCGCTGGGGTCCTGAAGATCGTTTGCGTGGATATACTCCCAGAGTTTCTTGACAGTCTGTGGTCGCGATAACTATAGAAAAGTGTCAGCTTTAGTCACGGCAACCATCGCGTCTGAACGAGGCTTCTTACCTGCACCTCACCACCCAGCAATTCTGAAAGGGCCGGTGAGAGATTTAGAGGTTTCTAAGCAGACATTAGCACCGCCTACACTCGCTGCTTATCACTTGGCATCACATACGTGGAATCCACCCGAGCGGTTGACCTTCTTTTCCGGCTCTGAGCCAGAACCGATATCTGAATCATCTTCTGCCTTGACCTTCTTCGCAGTCTTCGCAGTAGACTTCTTCTTCTTGACTGGTGCCGCCTTGCGCGTACCAGCTCCTCGAGTATGACGAGCTCGAAGATTTTCCTCAGCTTGCAGCTTCGCAGCGAAAAGCGCATCGGCATCAACATCATGACTAGACTTCTGTTTTTGTTTCTTAGGCGGCGGGGTCTTGCTCGAACGATCGTCGGACTCGGCGCTATCCGCCTGGCGTTTTTGCGCAGTCGATGACTGGGAAGGGGAGGAAGGTTCCACAGGCGTTGCAGAATCAGGTCGTTGCTCATGGCCATTCGCCGTTGCCGGGGCGCCTATGCCTTTCTTCTCAGCAAAGACATCGAATCTCTCCATAATGAGCTCCTTGACAGCAGCCTGAGATAGCAAGAATAAGTCAGCATAAGGATCAATTGTATGGAGGGAAGAGGTGGGAATAATGTGCAACAAGAGCGCTGACCTTCTGCGGGGTAAGGTCGTAGCCAACTTCATCTTGTAGACCTTTGCGAATGCGCTTCTCAGAGATGGTATTCAAATCGCTTTTGGATAAAATCGCATCAATGATCGGAATGTATTCATCGCGAACATCCGGGGAGACTTTTGCAGATAATTAAAAGGAATGATGTCAGTTGACAGGCACCTCGGCCGCGGCTTGGCCGGGGGATCATGAACTTACGCGACATCCTGCCTAGAGCTTGGTTGAGCCCTTAATTTGAGGTAAAAGGTATATCTGAAGCTGCAATTGTCGCGATAGCAGACAGAGTTGAGCTACTGCGATGCTGCAGTGGTGTCAATGACGCGGTGACTGCTTGGAAAAGGAAGAGGTGACCAGGGTGTTGGAGACGATCGTCGGAATCTGGATACGGCGCTGGCGCTTAGGACCCGCGGGGCCTGAGAGGGAAGCGGCAGAGACAAAAATTGAGCGATGCAGTATTTGATAGAGGAAGAATGAAAGAAGCGAGAGAGGGAAGCCAGTCCAGAACAACCAGCAGCGACACCAGAAGGGAGAAGTGAAGACGGGAAGAGGCGTGGAGCGATGCGCCTGTTGTTGATTTCCCCAGGCGGATGTGGATGTGCAGCCGCAAGTATGAGCGGCAGCGGGAACTTTCTTGGGAACGGTGTCGACACCTGAGGCCACAAGGCTACGGGCAGTGCCTGACTCAGCTTTGAGTCAGCCCGCGCACAAAGCGTGTGATTTGTGCTTTTTGCCCTAAAATCGGCCAAAACGGGCTCCGCCAGCAGATTTCCATCCCTCCAGAATCGCTGCTCTTTCATCTCGAGATCCATCGCGGCCCCCTCCCTACACATCGTCGTCTGCGCCCTGCAATCATGGCTCCCAGCTTTGATACTCTGTCCGAACAGGACCTCCACGAAGAGGAGGAGGAGGAGATCGACTTCTCCGGTGCGTGACAACAATCCCGTCAACTTCAAATTTGCGAGCCCGCCCCTCTTTGGTACTAGTCGCTAACCTATTCTATTTTTCTGCTAGACCTCAAGGCGCAGTACGAAGTGAAACTCGAGGAGGGTTTGGATACATTTGTTGTCATTGATGGACTCCCAGTTGTGCCGGAAGAAAACAGACAAAAGCTCATTAAATTCTTGCTGAGGAAACTCAACGCGGTCGGCCACACCTCCGAAGATGCCGTCTTTATGCCCATCAACGATAAGAACATGTCCGAAGGGTATGTACCGATAGAGTCGCTGGAATATAACCCAGAAAGTTGGAAAGCCGGAAAATTAACATGCGGGTGTCAGATTTGCCTTCGTCGAATACGAAACCCCCGAACAAGCCGTCGCCGCCGTCAAGCAGCTGCACGGAACCCCCCTCGACAAGAAACACACTCTCCAGGTTAACAAGCTGATGGATATCGAACGCTATGGCCGGGAAGGACGCATCGACGAAGAATACAAGCCCCCGGTTGTCGAAGAATTCACAGAGAAGGATCACCTGCGCTCGTGGATCGGAGATGCCAACGCGCGCGACCAGTTCGCCCTCTACCGTGGCGACAAGGTTGGAGTTTTCTGGAACAACAAGAGCAACCCACCGGAGAATGTTGTGGATCGTGCTCACTGGACACAACTGTTCGTCCAGTGGTCGCCCAAGGGCACATACCTCGCATCCGTTCACCCACAGGGTGTGCAGCTGTGGGGTGGCCCTGCCTTCGCCAAACAAAAGCAGTTCCCTCACCCATTCGTGCAACTTATCGAGTTCTCGCCCGGTGAGAGCTACCTGACCACCTGGTCTGCCCGCCCCATTCAGGTTGAAGAGGGCCACCCCGTTTTGACGTACGAGGAGGATGGAAAGAACATCATCGTTTGGGACATTGTTTCCGGCAAGCCCCTGCGATCATTTGTTTCACACGACCTTGCCGGTCCCGAGAGCGAAGCTCAGCCGAAGAAGAAGGTCCAATGGCCCGCTTTCAAGTGGTCCGCTGATGAGAAGTACGTCGCCAGAATGCTCCAGGGTCAGTCGATTTCAATCTACGAGCTTCCGCGAATGAACTTGCTCGGCAAGACCTCTGTCAAGGTTGATGGTGTGATGGACTTTGAGTGGTCGCCAGCTACGGTAAACCGCGACGGTGTCAAGCAGTACGAGCAGCTTTTGTGCTTCTGGACCCCCGAAATTGGCAGCAACCCTGCCCGTGTCGGTCTTATGAGCGTTCCTTCCAAGGAGATCGTCCGTACCCGTAACCTCTTCAACGTCTCCGATGTGAAGCTGCACTGGCAATCCCAGGGTAACTTTGTTTGCGTCAAGGTGGACCGTCACTCCAAATCCAAGAAGTCTCTGGCCACCAACCTCGAAATTTTCCGCGTGCGCGAGAAAGGTGTCCCCGTCGAAGTTGTCGACAGTCTCAAGGACACCGTCATCAACTTCTCATGGGAGCCCAACGGTGCCCGTTTCGTTCTCATCACGACAGGCGATGCCGCTGGCGGTGGTGCTGCCCCCAAGACCGGCGTCTCCTTCTTCGCCCCCGAGAAGAAGGGTGTCCAGGCCGGCAACTTCAAGCTTGTCCGCACTGTCGAGAAGAAGAACAGCAACGCCATCTACTGGTCTCCCAAGGGACGTTTCGTCGTCGTTGCGACTGTCCACTCCCAGTCAAGCTTCGACCTCGACTTCTGGGACATGGACTTTGAGGGTGAGAAGAACGAGAATGAGAAGGATCTGGCCGCGAACCTGCAATTAATGAAGACGGTCGACCACTACGGTGTCACAGATATCGACTGGGACCCAACGGGTCGCTACGTCGTCAGCAGTGCCAGCATGTGGACTCACCAGGTATGTCATCTAGCATTTTTATATCTTTACCCAATACTAACAGTCAAAAGATGGAAAACGGCTTCAACCTTCACACTTTCTCCGGAGAGACACTCGCTGAGAACCCCACGGATAAATTCAAGCAGTTCATCTGGCGTCCCCGCCCCCCAACCCTCCTCAGCAAGGAGGAGCAGAAGCAAGTCCGCAAGAACCTCCGCGAGTACTCGAAGGAATTCGAAGAGGAGGACAGATACGCCGTCGACATTGCCAACACCGCTGTCGTCGAGTCGCGCAAGCGCGTTCTCAACGAGTGGGTTGCCTGGCTTCGTCGGGAGAAGGAGTACATCGCCGAGGAGAAGGAAGCATACGGTCTGCCCGAGAACGCCGACGAGCCCAAGCTCGCCAAGGACGCGCCCGCCGTTTCGGCAGACCAGGGCGAGACGGTGGTCGAGGAGATTGTGGAAGAGATTGTGGAGGAAACCGAAGAGATCATTGGTTAAAATATCACCATCATCACCACCTTTGCCTCTTCTCATATTTAATCCCATTCCATTTCAAACTTCATTTCTCCTTTTCCTCTCTCATCATATTTATCTCCCGTCTGTCGATATCCGTCCGGCCTCTGCTGCCCAAACCGGCCAACCACCCGCGCCCTTTTTCTCTGCTGCCGCATACTTATTTCTCCCTTCTTGTGTGCCTCCCTCTGCTGTTTGTTTGGCGTGGTTCCAGTTTGGAGCGGATTGTCTGGAACCGTTCAAAAGTGAAATGAATAGAATCTGTATTGCATCTTTCCCAGAATGGGAAGTCTATATGCATGATGTTGGTAACATGAGTGATGACAGACCATGACAGCCAGCAATACTGTAATTGAACATTTATCGTACTTTTCATTCATATCATGCGTTATACTATGTTATACAAGGATTAAGAGGTATAATAGCCCTGCCCACCATCCAATCCCCGTGGCACGGTTCTCCAGGAATCCTTTACCACCATTATCAACACCATCCTCTATATCCCCATCCCCATCCTCCCCAACCGTCCCATTCCCTCCCCCCTCAAACCCCCTAACCACACTCAAATTAACGTTCCTTACCTCCTCCTGCACATTTTCCCTAAAATACATATTCTTATCCCCCCCTCCTCTCTGAGTAGTAGCCCCAACAATATTTCCACCCGGCAAATACTCACAAACAACATACCACCCCTGCGCCTTCCCATTCCCGCTCGCCCCCCGAAGATCCGTCACGCCGCAGTCCACAGCCGCGCATCCGACCTGCTTCGTAGATTTCCAAACAAGCTGCGTGAAGTGTCCCGTTTCCTCGGTGAACCCGGTGGGCTTTGAGAAGTCGTAGTGGGCTGCTTCGTCTGCCCAGGCGGTTATTGAGGAGAGGGAGGTGGAGTAGCCGTAGGCGAGGTTTTCGCCGTAGGGGGCGCCCTGTTGTATACATATATGTATCAGTATTTGATCTATAGAGGGAATGGTGGGGATTTGGGGGGGGACGAACAGAATGCTCCCAAGCACAAGTCTTGGCCCAGTCCCTCGCAAAGTCAGCGAGTGTTTCGTTCCAGCTCAGTGCTGAGGCATTGTATGCCTTTCTGTAAGCATTTGTTGCGTCGAGAACGGTAGATTTGAAGAGCTTCGCAGAGGTATATGATTTGTCCTGGGGAACTTTGGGTGTGACGGTTACGGTGTCAACGGTTACGGTGTCGACTGTTGCTGTTGCTGTTGCCGTTGCGATTTCTGTTGCGATGGCTGTTTTTGTGATTAGCACTGTGACGATTTTGGCGTCGGCTTCTGGGTTTGGGTTTGCGAAGGCGGTTGTCACTGTTAGGCGGATGAAGAGGAGATATGAGAGGAGTGTTTGGAGTGGTGGGTGGTGTCGTGGGTGCGGGTGTGGTTTTTGGTGTATTGATGGGAAGCGCATTTCGTAGTTGATATAGTAGATGAAGGTAAGTTTCGATTAAGTAATTTTTGATCTCGTGGTAAGCGAAGCTGGATTCTGAAGGCGCTATATACACCTCAATGAAGCAAGAGCTTTGTTGGTTTCAGCGTGGTCTGGAGTGCTTTATGCAGAACAAGGCTTTGAGGCATAATGCATCTTAAAGTTTCAATCTTCAAGAGAAGCAAAGTTCCAAGAACGTTCTAGATTGGGGAATACAACTACATATGTGTAAAGCAACAATATGGAGTGTTCAGTGGTGGTCCTATACTAAGGTAGATCGATGCCTCTAAAAATAACATTGGCAGCGTTAGGCTGAAGAATGTCTGCAGACCACAAACATTTTCAGCCTAGCGAACACCAAGTCTAGCACCATTCAAAACATGGCTTGTTTGAAGACTTGCAGGAGAACAAAAGCGCTGTATTGTATGGTCGAGAGCTCTTGTTTGTTCGTCGCAGTAGGCGCCGACTGACGTCAGGTAGTTCGGGCTAGAACCAGCACTCAGCACTATAGGTAGGTAGGTAAACATTACTACCGAGTTCGTGAGACTTATTCTTGAATAGTTTTTGGTATTCTTGGGGTATATTTCAGGTCTTTATATATATCATAGTATCGCCGCATTTACATCACAGTGCACCCAATTCCATACATCGCTCGCTCGACGTCGCGCTTGATTTGGAACCAGTCTGCCCGCCTCTCTGCGAACTCGTACACTTCCTCTACTCGCCAGATTCCTGAGAATCGGCTTGCATCAGCAATGAGATTTGCTAGTTCTTTAGCGTCGCCGGGGTCGATGAGGTAGATTTGGGATAGCTCTCGGAAGGCCTTGAAGTAGACAAGGAGTTCGGTATTCTTGAGTCGCTGGATGAATTTGAAGTAGTGGTTCATGTCACTAGCGATTATTAGCACGTGTCGGGTTCCCGTAATGTAGGTGAATTTCGCCTACCTGATGAGCTTCAGAGATCCCTCAATGCTGATCCTCTGGCGCTTCAAGTGTTTGCATAGAGCAGTAAAGAGACGTAATCCAACCTCCTGGTTGAAAACATCAAGGGTGCTCTTATCTGTACTTCCAACAAGCATCTGTGTATGCGATGATACAACGTCTACCACGGCGGCTGCAGCCTCCGTGACACTCACATCCATCGTTTTGCGGTTTGGGTCAGTAGAAACGCCCGGGTTGAAGTCAGTCGCAAGTTGCCTTGTTGCGAGAATGTAGTCCACTTCTTCCATGAGCACATCGATTCCTTTGTTCAGCCCAGCTGCAACACGCTCATCAAGGTTTTGCTCGAACTTCTTCTTCTCCTTCACTGCCGGGTCCAAGAAATCATTCCGATCAGTCAAGTTAGAACCAATCAACTCCTGCTCGTAAAAGACATCCATCATCTGAAGAATGAGGTCACCAACATTGACAAGCTCGAGGAACGTCACCAGCGGTTCAACACCAGATTGGTCACGGTCGCCTTGCTCGCGGGGGCGATAGTTGGAGAGGTGATCAACTGCCTTGTTGAACCCTTTAATCAGATGGCCGTGACCGAGGATCCGTAAAAGAGCGACGAAAATTGCTTCACACTGCTGTTTGACCGCCATACCTGTTTCACCTCCAATCATTGTAAATTGCGCTGCGCGCTCCAGACTCGATTTTGCCGCATGGACCAACCCTAAAGCGACTTCGATACTAAACAGAGATCGAATGCCCTCCATCTTTGATTTCATGATAGCTGCCTTTGCCGCAAGTTCATCAGTAGGAGCCTCCACCACTGGAGGTGTGCCAGGTGATGAAATCGTAGAAAAACGGTTGGTCTTCGACAAAGCAGTAGCGTCGCCACTCATAGAATTGCGGTCCGACTTCTGTTCGTTGGCCTTCGATGATGAAAAACTGGGAAGAATGTTGACAGGTGCCATGATCACTTTCTTGAAGGATGTCAAGAAGTCCCGCTTATCAGCTTGCCTGTTGACGTTGGACAGGAGGAATGACTCAGTAGAGGCAGCTTGTTCGGAAAGCTGTCTATCCCACTCTCCCACGGAAGCTTCTGAGCCATTTCGGAAGAAGTCTAGCTCTTCCGCAAGATACAGATCCATATGGGGCTCGAATCCTTGGGCAATGGCCTGGTGCAAGAGCTCTTCGAAGGTGTCGATGGAGTTTTGGATGGGCAGTATATTATCACAGAGGTTCATACTCTGCGCGAAAGTACTCGACACCGCAATAAGGTAGGCTTCCTTGTTTGACCGATGAAGCTCATCAAACATCGCCGTCAGGAAAGGGTAGAGCACATCACGGCCCACCTTCTCAATAAACGGTGAGGCGGTTTGTAAGGCCGAAGGAAAAGCGCGGTTGATAATGGACACCTCCTCGTTAAAGGCCACACTTAGCCGAGTGAAGAAGAGTTGTGTTTGATGAATTTTGACTTTCTGAGTGGTTTCGTCGATACAGTCGCTGACCTTTCCAAGCTCCGACTTTTTCGTGACTATGTGGTTGTGGTGGATGAACAGCTCAGAAGCAGAGCCTCCGCCATTCAATGTAAACAGAACATGAGCATAATTTTTCATCCGGTCATCAATATCGTCAGTCTCGTAGCCGTGCCTGAACTCCTTTAGTGCAGCTGTTTCAAACATAGAAACAGCGCTTCGCAGGTGGTCATGCCGTTCATCACAGCCTTGCGTCGTGTCGCATTTGGCAAAGGCCTGCAACTGAGATAGTATTTGGGCCTGTTGTTGCGGCTTGGTGTACTTTTGAAACATAAGATTCTCTGGGGATGGTCCAAGAGAGACAATATCGTTGTAAAAAGGCGCTAGAGCGGCGTGAATTTTCCCATACTCCCGGCGAGCCTCTCCCCGGATTGATCTAGCTAATTTCAGTGCGTTGAGTACCGGGTCGTTCTCCGAGCCCGCTGTGTCATCCGTGGTAGATGTAGACAGGTTGATCTTGTCGAAACCATTTGAGACAGCGGTCACTTCGATCGTTGGCTGGTCCGGGGAAGGTTGGACAAGGGTCGACCCTTGAATGTCGACGCTTGTTCTGTCTGCGATTGTCCCATGTATCTTCTCCGTGAACTTGCGAGCTTCCACTTCATCCCAACAGCCCATTCTCTTGAGTCTTTGTACCCAGCGTGAATCATCGTATGCCATCTCGCGCAAGAGCTTCGACGCCCGCGCTGCTCGAATCAGGTCGCCGGGAGGAAGGTGATCGAGGATTTGGGACATAATCTCTGCTCTGTGTCAGTAACTCGGACGATCCCTGGACCTGCCATCGCGTACCTGCGGGCAGAGAAGCCCTGGAGATCTCCTCCATAGAGGCCATTTTGAGCGATGCCAGCACATCGCGGCGAGGAGGCTTCCCGCCGGTACGTGGCCCATTCCTCGCTTTCGACATGTTGTATTTTCAAAGTCTGCATTGGGAGACAGTCACCAGGATCGAGTGTTTTGGGGTTGTTGAGCTCGCCGTCAGGGTCCACGCGGGTCTGGCCTGACTCCGGAGCTTCGACCGTGTGTAAATGAAGCGACTAGCGAGGGAAACAAGTGTCAGGTTGTGCCAGATTCTGATTGCAGCATTATCCGTAAAGAGAACATAGGGATCGTAAAGCGTTCATCGTAGACTCAAGCTTCGAGCTTGAGATCCCACAGTTGATGGCTTGAGACCAGCTGGGGAAAACTACGGGATCGGCGGGGCATTTTCCCCTTCCGCCCCGTCTACCACGCTCACATCACAGGTAAGCTATGCTCAAGATCACGAAAGCTTCAATGAGACACTCTAGCAAATTGATGCTATCAGCTTGAGGCTTTTGTCATCCTTTCTTCCGAGATCAAAATGCTACCGCTGGGTTCGCCTGTGTGGCTTCATATATGCCGTTATCTAACGTGCGAAACTATATATTTGGAGCTCGAGGCTCAGTTTCCAAGCGTATACCAAGTAAACTGGACAAGTCTCCAACTACTGATTATCAGTCCATGATACCTCCCCAGAACCTGTACATAAAGCAAGAAGTGTCCTTTCGATGATTTTATACTTCCAAGGTTTGGTGTTGATGCTCTATGCCAGGCTAAGTTAGGACGGGCGACTGACGTGACCCGGGAACTGCAGGCCTGCCGATGAGCCGGGTTGCCGTCAACACCGGCAGAACACGTATGGCTCGGCAGACGCAACACAGACAGACTGAACAATACCATAGAGCAATTGTATTATAGACATCATAGGTAGTGATTTAGTAGACATTCAACTCCAGCTGATAATGTGGTGCCATGCAGCTGCGGCTCAGCGTAATTTGTTGTTCCGGTTTTCACCGAGAAAGGTTAGCGTCAGGCCAACAGCCAATCAGGGCAGAGGTTTAGGCAATTCCAAACCAGCGAGAAACTTGACTGTTCGGACTGAACCTCGACTTCACCTCTAAAAGCAATCTCCTGTGCGCTCACCCGGACCCCCCCTCCCCTCTCCCCGTCTGCGGTTACTGTACCTTCCTCTCATCTCTTCGTCGGAGGGTTCTTCACATATTCAGTATGCTGGCACGTACTGTCCTGCGCAGCGTGCCCTTCCGGGGTCTCGCCCGTCAGTCTTTGAGCAAGACCTCCTCGGTACGCATCACCCCGGCCTTCGCACCCATTGGCTCCAATGGATGAGGACAATCGCTATCTAGCATGGCCTATCCTCCTCTGTGATTCTCAGTTATTGATAATATGTGCAGCGGGCGTCTTCCTCGACTGCCGGTACCGAATCCGCCAGCTCCCCCTTCCACCTCACACTCACTGCCTCGGTCGCTACCGCCATCGCCCTCGGATCCGCTACGTATCTCTATGGACAAGAAGCTTTTGCGATGACACCTGCCGAGGAGGGGTGAGTCAATTGATATTGTTGCGGGCTGGCTGTTGACGTGGGCGTTTTCGGCCGTCCGACCGAGCCACAATATGAGGGCCAGGTAGCTAACATATCGCGTTTAGTCTGCACGCTACCCAGTACCCTTGGGAGCACGCCAAGTGGAACAAGACCTTCGATCACAACGCGTGAGTTGATCATGATTGAGCTTCGAGTTTTTTTGTCGGCACTTCTACTCACATTCTTGCTATCCAGTCTCCGCCGTGGTTTCCAGGTCTACCGTGAAGTTTGCGCCAGCTGCCACTCCCTTACCCGTGTTCCTTGGCGCTCATTCGTCGGTGTTACGCACACCGTCGATGAGATGAAGGTCTTCGCCGAAGAGAACGAGTACGACACCGAGCCCAACGACCAGGGTGAGATCGAGAAGCGCCCCGGAAAGCTCTCCGACTACATTCCCGCTCCCTACCCCAACGAGGAGGCTGCCCGTTTCGCCAACGGTGGTGCTCTGCCCCCGGATCTCAGCTTGATCGTCAAGGGCCGTCACGGTGGATGCAACTACATCTTCAGTCTGCTGACTGGTTACCCCGAGGAGCCTCCTGCTGGTGCTACCGTCCAGGAGGGCATGAACTTCAACCCCTACTTCCCCGGCACTGGTACGTTACGTTGATCTTCCGCATCGAGCTCAATCTAACTGTTATCTAGCTATTGCCATGGCCCGTGTTCTCTTCGACGGTGTCGTTGAGTATGAGGACGGCACCCCCGCCACCACCTCCCAGATGGCCAAGGACGTTGTCGAGTTTCTCAACTGGGCCGCCGAACCCGAGATGGACGACCGCAAGAAGATGGGCTTCAAGGCCATCACCCTCCTTACCGGTCTCTTCGCCCTCAGCGTCTGGGTCAAGCGCTACAAGTGGTCTCCCATCAAGACGCGAAAGATTGTCTACAGCCCCCCCGTCTCCCGCCGCTAGGGGACTGACGCCAATCAAGCAGACTGTATAAAGTATGAAAAGGGAAGGGGATCTAGCGACAACTAGCGAGCTGTGATTCGGACTTTCAAGCCCTTCGATCTTCTCGTTACATCATGTCATTTATATCCGTCTTTCTTGACCCCCGGTCTTCTCGATCCAAGATGACCTCTCCTGTTTTGTTAGATGTTTTCTCAGGACACCTGTATCTGTATCTTAGATATTTATTTCCCGTCTAAAATCTTGTTTGAAGAACTCAATGTCACTATTTCCTTTGTTAGATTACTGACTGCTTCGAGACGTAAGGTCAAGTTGGTGTTGATTTGAAAGCCGTAGGATATCATATGTTCAAAGTATTCTATTTATGCTTTCGAACTATGTACACAGCACGCCGACATACTCAGCCCCCTGGGCCACGCAACTCGACTCAACGCTCAACAGTCTTCTCTCCATCCCCAAAGACACGCTTAAACCCTTGCTCATAAGTACTCCACATCCCGACCTTCACAAAGTCCATGAACCTCCCCACCCACTCAGGACTACGACCGTCCGGACGCGCAAATACCCTCTGTAGAACCAACATAGCAAGTAGAAAAGGCCCCCACATAACCAGGAACAATCCCATACCAATCTTCTGACGAAGCGAGGTAATCCTATACGGCTGGAGCTGGGCAAGGTACTCTCGGTAGACGAACGGAAGATTATGTTCTGCTGCGCCGGTTCTGATCAGGTTTAGGTACCGCGCGGAGGGCTGCATGTAGCGTGGACTTGAGAGCGAGGTTGATCTGGATTGTGTGAAAGGGTGCGGGTGCAGGGGCACGAGGTCTTTGAGTGCTGCTGGTGAGAGGAGGGTATGTGCTTTGACGGGCTGCGTTGTTGGTCGCTCCGGGATGGGGTCGGCTGGGTCATAGCCCTTTGGGAACGGGTAGCTGGCGATTACAATGTCCTTGTAGCCGCGGCCGCCTCCCTCTGTAGCTATGATTGTTGCATAGTCGCGGAGCGTGACCTCGTAGACGACGCCGATGAGGGGCCCTGAGTAGTGGTCTTGATCGCTCTCGCCGTTCGGAAGAAGAGTGTGCTCCTCTGAGTTTGTGCCTGCCTTCTCATCTTCGCTGAGTGCTAGAGTACTGCGGAAGTGTGTTCCTGCAAAGCATGGCTCTATATACGGGACGCCTGGGAGATCGAATGTCAGACGGAGTTCTGGGACGACGACGTTGAGTTGCGAGAGGGGCTTGATGCCGCGCATGCCCAGGAATGTCTCGGAGGCTAGATTCGAGCCATAGGCTAGGTATAGAACGGTTGTTTCGAGAGGAAGGGCGCTGTCGTCGGCAGCATCGCGGCATAGGGCAAGTTTCGCGGGTAGATATTCATCTTGGTCGAGAGATTGCGCTGAGGTAGACGCTTGCTGTCGCGTGGATGTTGTCTCCGGGAGATCGTCGGCTGTCAGTTGCGAGAGACCCTGTTGACTGGGTGGGTAGAGATCTTTTCTTAGTTGCTCTATTGTGTATGATGGTGAGATGGACATGTAAGGAGGAGGAGCCTCAAGTGCGTCCTCCAGCCACTGCTGCTCAGATTGGTTCTTTTCCATTGTAGATGGGGACACCAGACTTGACAGGCTTGATGAGATCGCCGCCTCCTAGGGAGGGTTCAAGGCTGATATATAAGCTGCCTCCGTGAATCGAAACGGGACTGGTACCAATCCTTCCATGGTTGATTAGAAATATTCTCCAGCCAGGCTGAACGTCACTGGTTCCAAGCAACAGTCGGCACAAGGAACGATCCAAAGTCCCGTCGGATCCCGGAACGATGCGAACGATGGGCTGGTGGAGAAGCCGGAGCGGAAGCTGGTTCTCCCGTGGCCTGGACTGTCATTAAGTACTGGTGCGTCTAGGAGAGTGCTGTGAGCAATCTCAGGTTGAGATCTTGAAGTTTTTGGTATGAAGATATACTTCAAATCTTAGTGCAGGGCAACCCCAGGTTCCTGAATCCGCAGTGCCAATCATGAGTGTTCCTCCGCAGACACTATGGCGCGATCCCGCCAGCCAAAGCAGTCATGCAGATGGCGCAATCTCGATCCTGTCGGCGAATCTCAAGTACTGACAGCGCGATGCTTGTTGCTTGGAAACTTCTGAGTAGCTTTCTGACATGTGAACACCGCGAATAACATCATCTGAAGCTCAAATAAAGTATGAAAACATGTTGAACCATTTCTCAAGGGTTGGGTTGCATGTGTCAAGGACGATCTAGGAGACGCCCAAGTCCCTTGCGAATCAGAAGTAATAGCTTATCCTCAAATGAATAGGTAGGTAGCTGTACTAGGTACCTACTTACGCCTGAATCACTGGGTATAGTGCTAATCACATGATGGCCGCTTCTGTGCGAGACCCCATGTGCTTTTGAGCTCATTTCGACAGCACAGTCCGGACTTTGATCTCGATTCTGCAGCAAGGCAAACTTCAGATGCAATGGCATGTCCAAGCTTTCCAGAGGTTCGAGGAGCTGAGTTACTGGACTTCGTGACAACTCTCTCTTCTCTCTTAGTGGATGCTTTCAAGCAGGACACGATAATTGGAGAGCCTCTACCTGACGCTTGTTACTCTTGCATTCGCGTTGACCCTCCCCTATACGCCCTCTCGGAGAATTTGCTCAATTCTCTTCTAGATGAAGAGTTCGGGCTCCCATCAAGCCAACTCCTTTCCTTGGTCTACGCATACGCAGATACATTGACTCTCGCATTGGAACCGGTTTCAATGAACTGTCTTTTGATTCATCTACTGAGGTCAACCGATAATGATAAAATCGAGCAATTTCTATGCGTTCTAATGGTAAATGGATGGATTTGGCTCTTGGTAGCTGCTTTTCTGACTGGTTTGCAAAGGAGGAACCCGAGCACCTCGCGACCACTGGATTAGTACAACCCCAGACAAGTCCCTCAAAATCGATGAATATGTTGCCACTCGTACAGAGAAAACTGCTGGAGACATTGCACACAATACTCATGAACCCCGAAAGAAAACCTTGGATTCGGAGAATGGTGTGCTCGGCACCCTGAAAGTGAGACGGTTCGCTGACAAGTTGCAGGCTGGGAAAGTCCTGACGGAGATACTTTACGATTCCGACGAAAATTGCCAGTTGTTTGAAGAACTGACTGGTCAGCACAAATTGAGGTATTTCGAAGACTGGACACCTGTGTTCTCTACTGAATGCTGCCATGTCTAGATCAATGCTCGAAGTACTCGAGGCACCGGACGTTGTGCTATCTTACTTTGCCAGCACTATCATCCGAGCCATATACCACTCTGGAGCCGGCAGTGGGCCGGAATGGGAGCTCAACGGACCACATTCGAAAATAATGCACTGCGTACAATCCCCCGACGCGCTGGAACAGTTTCGCTTGTACACAAACTATCGTCATCACCAAACACCTGACAGAACTAAGCCCGAGAGGTCCTATTTTTATTCCCCTACTTGTTATGAAGTGTCAACCGATGGAGAACAGACGAAAGAGCTTCGGAAGGGTCCTGCTTTGATGCTGTTTGAATTGGGCAAGGTAGTCTTGATCGATTGTGGAAAAGACACGTCCGGTTGGAGAACTAATTACTTGACCATCATGCCCGACGTACAAGAATCTAGCTTCACAATCTCCAATGATGAGGGAAAGCAAAAGAGACTGTTATCACTTCAGATACACCCCAATGACGGATTCGCGATTAACGACGAGCTTCAGCACTGCCAGGTCACATTAGATCTCGAGGTCAAATCCACATACGACATGATGAAAATTACAAAATACCTTGAGAGAGTTGGCATTTCCCGTCACATAAAGGGCACCATGAAAATCCCAAGCAATCCAAGGTCATCCTCCCTTATTATACCACTGGACGCAGTTGAGGATGCATCGTCCGAGATCAGCGAAGGCTCTCACCGTGTCCACTGGACAAACGAACCCACTGAACCAGTAGAACATCTCGATTTTGTGCCTGAGACAGCCAGCGAAAGATTGTCCCAGAGTAGCCTGACAGAACTCACACAGACTCCTACCTTCGGCGATACTTCTTCACCTGGACGCAGGGACAGTCCTTTACCGGAAGGCCCCGAAGCCTTTACAAAAGGTCAAAGTTTAGAGGGTCCATCAAGAAAGGGCGATAGCACTGCTGAGGGACTTGCGAGTGACGAGGCATTAGCCCCTGCTTCCGGAAGCGCGAAGCCAACAGAAGGAGCGACAGCCCGAAAAGACAAGAACGTACGAGACGACGGACCTGCCAAAAACACTAGGTCCAGATCGTCCCAGAACGGCTCTCAAAGAAGCACCAAAAATGTGAAGCCCGCCCCAGGGAAAAATGTACTAAAACCAATACCACCAAACACTCAAGAGTCGCTTATATTTCCCCGACGGCGTTCCCGAGGCAAGCTGTATACGGCACCAACCAAGACAATGATGGTGGACTGGGACGAAGATCTTCGAGCGAGTGATAGATCTGTCGAGCCGGAGTCTCAAAAAGAAAATGATCTCACTTCAGTGTCTTCTCCTTCGTCTAGTGCCCCTGCTCTGAAGTTGAATGAGAGTTTAAAGCAAGGCAATCAACATTCCAGACGGCGCCTACCAGTCGCGAAGACCAAGGGACAACCCAAGACAGGTGTCAGTAAATCTAGGAAGAGAGGCAATGGTCAAGCACAACCGAAGAAAAATGTCAAACTGTTGTCCACCCGACTGAAGAGCATTGAAGGGCATGATAATCCAACCCATCCATCAACAGATGGTTCTGCGACAAAGTCAGAATTACTCGCCGAGCCAAGCAAGTCCGAAAGTGATAATATATTATCAAAAAAGCGAGAATTGATCAGCCACCCTACCCAGCTCCAAACAGTGACTGACAGTATGGACAACCGGGCAGAAACCACCATAGAGCCTAAAAGCACCGAGAGCTCAAACGGCCAGACTCTAGGCAAAGCTGGGTTGGACAGCGACCAGAACATCGATGATTCTCATCAAGGGAGGGGCCAAACAGTTGCAGAAAAGTTGATTGCGGCACTTCGGGGGAGCATCACTCCAGGTCAGCACCCTGGCAAGAAAGGGCAATCAAACAACATGGACCACAGCTTCGAAGAAGCTCATGAGTCCCCTGTGTTGCATAACAAGTCCCTGGGTGACAGTCCGCAACCAATCCACTCAGACCAAATGGGTAGATTCGTGGGTATGCTAGATTCCTGGACAGCAGATATGAGCGAAGAAAGAACGATGGTCGACGAGATGTACCCCCACGCGATGTACCCAATTGAAACCCCAGATGTCAGCCAACTCAGTTCATTTCAAAATAATGGCGATGACACAGACTGGATTCTTGGGAAGGAAGACCTTGCTGATATTCAAGAGCAAGCTGGAGATGAGAATGGAAGAGACAGAAGAGTTTCCTATTCCGTTTCGAGCTCGTCAGCAGAGCCACGGTCTACGGCATCAACCTTTGAATTCTACTTCACCGGAAAGTCGCCTTATAAAAAACACAAAGGTATCTCGTCCGGTCAGCCGGATATTATGGCTAAAGAAACACCTGAAAGAATAACCCCAAAGGGCGATAGTGAAGTTACCAAACTAGCCGCTAGCGCCCTTGAGAGTCTCATTGAAGAGGAAGTAAGTCAGCCCGTGGAGTTCCAAGAGCCCAATACTAGGATCACAGCCGATAAGAACGGAAGCCCTCGGGTGATACAGCAAGCGAACCCGGCGAAGCACGAACATGTTACACTTGGACAGAAGCGACATGCCACATCTCCGGCCGTGCAACAACCCTCGATGACGAAACGCATGAGAGGGCTGAACCAACATGAGATAGACGTCACTTTGCATGCAAACGAGAAGCACCACGCAGAAAATAATGCATCACAGAATGGAGATGGTCTGCGGGATACGCAATTCACAGAGGGTGATGAGGACTGCAGGAATGATGCACTTGAAAAAGGTGTACAAATGACGGCTTTGAGTAGCGCCTCCGGAGTTTCAACAGCTACTAGAAGCCGCAGACGCTTGCCCTTCCTGGATAGACTCAAAGAGAATCTCAAGGAAAAGGAGTCCTCGGAAACCTCGGAATGTTCGGAATTACCTTCATCTGCGTCAACAGCACGACAGCAGCCTGTCAATTCCAGTGACCACGAGCCTGCCGTAAACACGAAGCGCTACACACCTTGCATTGCGCCTTTAACGCGAGGCGAGTCGGGGCGTATAGTTGCGCTTGAGCTGTCCAAAAGCAATACTGTTACTGGAGCGGGTGGTCATATGGACTGGCAAACATCACTGCAGAAACTCCACAGGGGTATGGAGAGGACGCTGGCCAACAACAGCGAAGTAAGTCATGGTTCATTGAGGAATTTGATCCCGGAGTAATTGCTGAATCAAATATGGTATAGCATCTTACCCGCCAGATTGAGGATGAGAGAAGTACGATCAATGAAGTGTTGAATATCTATAGAACACAATGCCATTCGGTTCTCGACCAGCTCTTGGAAGCACAGACGGAACGAATAAGACTGTGCAAACAGCAAATGAACTTGATCAAACAGCAGCATGCAACTGTCTGCCAGGAGTTGATACGTTGCCTGGAGGAGAATGAACAGAGTCTGGGGGCTATCGAGGGAAGCCAATGACCCCTCTAGGATTGATTATGCGATGCAGCTTGTACGCCATTTGACGTTTGAAAACCACTGTGCTTACTTGCAATGTCTTACTCAAAAAGCAAGGACCTGAGGCCCTGAGCGCCCAAAGCTCTGACGACGCAAGGGGCCGAAAACCCGAGGTTCATGATCTTATAGAACTTTAGTCCGTAACTGCGAATGAAAATGCAATCAAATTGTTCTGACTCACCGAAATCACGTGTGGCATGACTCCTTCCTCCCGCCCGCAATTTATCTACTCGGCCTTAGTAGCTTCCAACTTTTTTACTCAATTGAAGTACTATACTCTTATTTGAGAAGAGAAAGAGGACTTTATTGCTCTATACTTATCAATTGCTGTTGTCCTGCAGCTTATTTCACCCACCACCTCTTTCGAGTCACCACTGCCCCTCCTCCAGAGCTATCTAGATCTACGTACCCCGCGAAACTATGTCGGTGAGTCACCAGCTACCTTTTGCAAGCTATCAAGAAGCAAAATCTCACATGAGATAGAATTTCTTCCTCCCAAACCCCAATCTAGGGGACACAAACCACCTCGAGGACTCGAGAAGTATGCTCTCACCGAACTCCGTTGCAATTGACCCCAAACTGACCTCGCTCTTCCTCTTCACCCATAGTCCGCGGCTACAACCCCCTCATAGCACCCAACCTCCTCCAACATGAAATCGCCCTCACAGAAAATGCCCGGAAAACGGTCCTCGAAGGCCGCTCAGAGGCCGTCGCCGTCGCTCATGGCACAGACACCGACAAGCGCCGGCTCCTCGTCGTTATCGGCCCCTGCTCAATCCACGACCCCGAAATGGCCCTCGAATACTGCGACCGCCTGCTCACGCTGAAGGAGAAGTACAAGGATGAGCTGCTCATAGTCATGCGCTCTTACCTCGAGAAGCCCCGGACGACGGTCGGCTGGAAGGGTCTCATTAACGACCCCGACATCGACAACAGCTTCAACATCAACAAGGGTCTGCGCGTCTCGCGCCAGCTTTTCGTCGACCTGACGAATAAGGGTATGCCTATTGCTAGTGAGATGCTGGATACAATTTCGCCTCAGTTCCTGGCGGATTGTTTGTCAGTCGGCGCAGTCGGCGCCCGCACGACAGAATCTCAGGTCCACCGTGAGCTCGCATCGGGTTTGTCCTTCCCTGTCGGTTTCAAGAACGGCACAGATGGTTCCCTCGATGTCGCAATTGATGCAATTGGCTCCGTTAAGCACCCGCACCACTTCTTATCCGTTACTAAGCCCGGTGTCGCCGCCATCATCGGCACAGTGGGTAATCCCGACTGCTTCGTTATCCTGCGCGGTGGCAAGAAGGGCCCCAACTACGATGCTGCTTCTATCGCTGAGGCAAAGGAGAAGCTCGAGGGCAAGGGCCTCACACCCAGACTCATGGTCGATTGCAGCCACGGCAACTCTCAGAAGAACCACAAGAACCAGCCGAAGGTTGCCAGTGTGCTAGCGGAGCAGATCGCGGCTGGTGAGACGGCGATTATGGGTGTCATGATCGAGAGTAACATTAATGAGGGTACGTTTGCACCCATGCCCTTTTTTGACACTATTACTAATACGAGCGTGTGAATAGGTACCCAGAAAGTCCCAGCAGAGGGCAAAGCAGGCCTCAAATACGGCGTCAGTATTACGGACGCCTGCATCAACTGGGAAGACACCGAGTCGACGCTCGAGACGCTGGCGAAGGCCGTTGTAGCTCGGAGAGAGAAACTCGCTTCGGCTTAGTTTTTCTGTCCGTCGGTTGTTTCGATTCGTAGTGGGCTTGTGTGTATTTTCGGGTGATATCAAAATGTTCCTTTTGTGTTAGCGGGATCTGTACTTAATCTAAAAGTTTTCATCTAAGGACTCTTTTGAGCTTTGATTTGTGTATTCAATATATCAATCCTTGTGGTTGTATGGGTTATATTTGTGTAGTGTGTATCATAGCATTCTATGCTGAGTGGTGTAGTGTATGGTGTAGAGGGTAGCCGTCAATCATCATCATAAACAAGAACAAAAAAAAATAATCAACAACTAAGATCAGAGATTATTCAAAGCGCCGCACCGCTAAAAGAAACAAAAAGAAACAAGCATCAAATGACGCTGAACATCAAAAAGGTAAAGACCGTAATGGTCAAAACTCGGCTCAACCTAGGGCTAGGCTCAGATAGGCATCTAGTAAACAGCCTCCGCATCCATCCGCCTCCCCTCCAACTCCGGAATCTTGACATCGACAATCCGCGCCGCGAACGGGGGCCTCCGATCATCAGTACTACTAGCACCTAGAAAGAAATCGCTTGCGGCAGACGCATTGCGCCCCTTGATCATGGCGGGACTGCTATGCTGCCGGAGCATATGGCGGCCGATGAACTCCGCTCTGGACGGGTACTGTTTGCCCTTAGACTTGGGCTTGCGGGAGGTATCTGTGTCTGATTCTGTCTCGGGAGTAACGAGGCCATGCTTGGAGCGACTAACCAGCTGAGCAGACGCAATCCGCCCGTCTGCACCAATAGTAAATGACTTGCAAGGAATCTCAGAAGCGTCCTGGGATGTAGACGTAAACGTATCAACATCAATGATACTCGTCTCGCCCGACGCCCCGAACGCCCAGATCCTCGCACCACCATGCGAAGACTGCAATGAGAGTTCGACGACATTGGGCACACGCCCAATTTCCTTCCCGTAGATTTTGAAGGGCCACATCATGGCCGTTGGGCGATAACTGATACTCAGCAGAAAATCCCAGTCGCCGTTTTGGTTCTGCGCAAGGCTACCGCGGCGTTTGTTGCGTGGGCCTCGTTGCTGGTTCAGGAAGAAGTCCCGGGCTAGATCGCTGTCTGCCATGACGCCATCGCCTTGGAGTTCGCGTTCCTTCTTGAGGACGTTGAAGACGTCTAGAGGGACGGAGTAGAGGACTAGTTTGTCGTCGTAGGCGGCTACCACTCGCAAGCCCCAGTTTAGGTCTGAGCCCGAGGCGAACGCTGTGGGGAGTGGTATTTCTTTATGAATATCTGGAGTGTTGTTCCCGAAGGGGGGTACGCAGACGAGGGCTCGTGTGAGACTCGTGGGCCCGTCGATGGGGGCATCTGAGCCGACGCAGAGGAAGCCGCTGCGTGGTTCGACGAACAGGACGTGAACACCGTCGTTCACGGGGACCGCTCTGTAATGGTGGCACTGTGTTGTTCGTACTAGGCCGACTTGATCTCTTTGCTCTAGCGCCCAGCGGCTAAATGTTTGCACGTCGTTGTCCATTGTATGGAATGGGCAAGATGGGCGTGTTTCGCCAGATGGCAGGCCCTCGCAACCGCAGCCCTCTGCGCCTGGACCAGCCAAAGATGATATCAATCGGAATTCCAAGGGCGTATCTGGCCGGTTTGGCATAAAATGCAAGATCTCTGAGGGCTGTGACATGGGCAGATGCTTTCGACAGTCTTTGCCTGTTTCCTGATCGATCCAGCGTAGCTCAATCCCGGAGTCAGAACCGAATGCAGCACAATGATGACCAGGACAGACCGAGATGCTGTGCGGCGGGTCTTCAGCAGAGCAGACATTATGGTGGAAATGTTGGGTTGTCATTCTCATAAAGTTCTTGCTTCCAAATTGCCCCTTCCCTGTTGAAGTGTTATTCAATTCGTTGTATCCATCCTGGAAAACACCCTTGTTCTGCGGATCGAGTGGGACAAGGTCGCAGATCATGCCTAGTCGATTGTGCATTAGAGCTGCAACAACAAATGTCGAAGTGCTTGTGTCGATGGCGGCCGACAATACCTCAGCGGGACATGCGATTCTGGAGACAATGGCAATGTCTGTGTTTCCCAGCTCTTCTTCAGAAATTGGCGCAGTATTTGCGCTGCGATTGCTCAACAGCTCGTAGACGTGGATGGTGCATCCCGAAATCACAAGAAGATAGTTCCCGCAACCGCTGAGATGGAAGCTAGACGCGGCGGGCACGTCATTTGCAAAGGAAGAAGAGTAGGAGTTTGATGAACGGTCTGCCTGAGATAGTTGTGAAAAGTCGACAATACTAGTCGTCAAAAAGCCAATCCTTTCAACATTCTCTTTGCGACCTGATAAGATGCATTCCGTCGCAAACCGTTTGCTCATCCTCCAAGCAGGACTGAGTCCCTTTTTGTCGAAATAGCTGGTGCGTCGACCTTGGTTGTCTCTGAGCCAGCTATCCCACCAACCTGCCCGCCTGAGCATGCTTTCCAGCAAGCGTTCGTTCAGACTAGCGCGCATCCATTGTGAACATGTTCGCCGAGCGTTATCAAAGTCTCGGGGACTTAACTGATAGAATATCTGTGCGAGAATTTCTGACGGCACAATGTTCGCTGCTGGTTTGTATGGAGGTATGATTTCATCGATAGCTCGAGCCCAGGACTTGCACGTTAAACGCAAAGAACGGCGAGAATCCTCTGGGACATATTCCAGTAATCTTCGAGTCACTGCAGGGGGTATACCCGAAGTCGAGGAGTTCTCGATCTCTGATTTGATCGGCATCTTCATGAACTATGAATGCCCGACGGACGCACGTCAACAGTGTCTCAAACGATAGGGGACGTTTCGCAATGACAAGGCGCAGATATATCGCGTTGAGGAGTGGAGTTCTCGATTCGCAGGAGCTTCGCGGATGAAGAAGACGGTTCAAGGCTGCTTCCAGTTGGCCGGATCGCGAAAGGTCATGCTTGACGAGCTCCGAATCTATACAGTCGAAGACTCGTTGTCACGATGATCAAGTAAAGTTATTCCGACAAGGCGAAAATTCACCAGCTTGAAGGCTGTAATTTAGTGGCAGACAAAAGACCACTATGAATGTGGCAATTCGACGCAGAAAATCGTTGTATAGTTTGACGAAAGGAGAGTCGAGAAAGACAGTGAATATAAACCTTATCACATCCCAGACCACCTGACAATCCCCAAGTGTAATAATCCTCCGAGGTGCCCATCCATTTCTATTTCAAGTAGAATTGGCATCTCTCTACCAACGCCACAAAGCTTCAGGAGTGGTGGGATAAACGGCGTTCTGACGTCGACACCAGGGCACCCGGCGCCGCAGGCCAGAACCGAGCTCCCCAATGTGGACCCAACGACCGTGACGATCCGCATGACTGGGAACCGCAATTCGCGAACGGGTCAACCGGCGGGCGGCGATAGCGCGGTGGGGAAATTGATGGGAGAAATGGACGAAAATCGGAGGATTGGGAGATCTATGGCTGATATCATTGGGTCAACGATGAGGATTGTTCTAGTTGTTGCGAAGGAATTCGAGAGGATGGGATTTGGGCGAGTGAGAGGTGAGAATTGGCAGTGCAGACGACAGTGTGAGCGGGTCCATTGACAGCAAGTGCGTGCAGGACGAGGAGCTAAAACTCCAGACTCGGAGGGAGATCGTGGGCGGGTCTGCGGTAGTGCGGTGTCTGCTCCAGAATGACGAAAGTTAGTGCTATATCGCTGTGATGGCCGGCAATGAACTCACTGCATTAAGTTGATATACCAACACAGCGTTAACAATGAGAATTTTTGTAGTTGTTTGAAGCGATGCTGATTCTGAGGCTTATCGTGAGATTCTGTTAAGAGGGAGGGGGTGAGAGAGAAAAGGAAGAGCCGCGGAAAGCCGCAAAAAAGAAGCAAAGGCCTCTACGCAGTGACACCACACCACAACTGATCCCGGACTCCAGTAACTTCTAGGATCCCAATCCCGCCTTTGAAGATCGTTGCACTGCTAATGCAGGGCTACTGCGAGTGGCTGCCAGCTGTCATCATCATCCCGCCAGCGCCCGTTATCGCTGGTCTCTTTTTACTAAACAACAGATGGTGGTCCATGAGTCCTAGGCATTATGTTCATTTCATATTAATATACGCTGCAAGCCGTACAGCATTTCCTGCAGCCACCGAGCTCGTCTAGGCCGATCGACAGTGGAATGTATAGGCAAAACGGCCAAGAACAAAAAGAGACTCATAAGTACAATGAAACGCTGACAATACAAAAAGTGGGATATCTATATGCAGACGTGAAATGATAAGTAGTCGTTGTATAGTAAAGCAGTCTGCCGCCAATTGTTTGAGCCTCAAGGAAAGCTCAGACCGAAGTATGGTTCGGGTTCTCGAAATACTCAAATCCCTCCTGGAGTCCATCGGGCATGGGATCACGCCCCGGAAGCCAGGCGCTGTCGAGGGGCAGAATAAGACTGGGATTGACGTATTTCTTCAGCTTGAGACCGAGTATCTGTCCCCCATACCTGACAGTGAATGTATCACGGTCGAGCCCGATAGGGGGTGACAATATCGATGATTCCGAGGGAGAGATATCACCTGAGCTGGGCGAGTCACGGTAAATGCTCTTTAGGGCAATGAACTTCGTAAGTGGTTCATAGCTTCGCGTGTAGAAGTAGCTGAACCACACCGTGGCCCCAATCAATGGCACAATAAGCAGCGAGGGTGTAAGACCCTTGATACCGCGGGCTGCGAGCAATCCTGCCATGGCAAGCTGGAATACCACCAGGCCTACCAAAACTCGGTTGCAAATCATCGGCCATGCTCGTCCGGTTGAGTGTTGCCGATGATCCATAGCGTATAGCAGCTGATACTTGTAGATGAAGTTGCCAATTGTGAAGTATACCAGCCCCGAAAAGCATACCAGCCACGAGCACGGAAACACGCTGTAGACCACACTGATAATCAGAATAAGTATGGTCTGCGGGATCGAGTACCCGTAACTGAAGGTAGGTGCGGCAGACAGCTCGGCAAAATCTCGCGGCGTCTTTGCCATGAAGTAATTGATAGGGTACATGAACACACTCCCAAACTCTAGGAGTCGCAATGGGAATAACCCTAGACCTTGAAGAATGAAAAGATTTATGTAGAAGGGCGCGAAGCCTTCCAAGGATTTGGCGAGTGCAAGGGCAATGGTAGTGGCGTCTTTGAAAGAATCTCGAAGATGCTCCCAGAAACTATAGAAGCTCGTCGCAGTGCCGATGACGGTGAAGACAATGAATAGGTTGAAGAACGAGAAGAAGAAACTCTTCGAGATAACAGAGAGCTCAACATCGCCATGAGACATCATTCCCTGATGGTTTGCAAGCCCTGAGGCGTTGTTAGTATCAACTATCCAAAAGTCAACAGAGCACGGACTCACAGTTATACAAGTAAGGTACTGCAACAGTCAACAGCGAGAAAGCCAAGGTGGGAAGACCAGTTTGAACGAGGGACTGGGCGAAAGGGTGTGACTCCAAAGCATCGGCCAAAGCAGGGAAAACTTTGTGAAGCGTCTCCAGTTCCAGTAAGGTCCCAACAGGCACAAGCAGAACGGACCAGAATACCGACAAGAAACAAATCAACACAGTGATCGCCCATGACTGCAACATCCGTCTAGAACGCCGCAGGTATGTGTTCTTCCAAACGACATCCGCTGGAGCTGGAGCTAACCTGGCGAGAAGCTGCATCGGACGGGGATCAAGAATGGCCTGGACAAGCATTTGCGCGGCGGCAATTGATTGCATAGTCACGAACGCTAGCTCGGTAGGCGGATATTCTTTTTGGCGTGCGGTTTGAATTTGCTCGTCAAGTCTTCGTAGCCTTTCCTGGTAATAGTCTATCGCGTCGACCTTCTTGAAGCGTAATTTCAACGGACCGTACCGCAACCGCTTCTTCGGGCGTGTTTTGGCTCTATCAAAGGCATCGTCTTGTCCATTTTCTAGGAGAAGGCGCATTCTCTCGTCATCTTCGGAAAAGAAACTCGAATCAACTGGCTGCTGGTTTCTCATTGGCAAAGTGTCTCCCGACTGTTTGGTCCGCTTGTAGCCCAGATATTTGACCCAAGCCGTCTCCAGATTCCGTAGAACCTCGAAGCGCTCTTTGATCAGACCATCCAGGGGGCTCCAGTCTCGGCAAAGTGTAATGCTCTCAACCTCCCCAATGTGAAGGCCCTCAATGAACTCCCTAATCTTCTCTTCGGATCTCATCTCTTCCGGAATACCCGACAATCGAATCGTCCGGTCAGTTGTGCTCGTCTGGCTGCCGAGGTATTTCTGCCTGATCTCGATAATCTTTCTCGTCTCTTGAAGAAGCATATATACGGCAATCCCGGAAAATATGTAGGTGAACGCCGTGTACGTCCAGAGGTACGGTGGATCCGTGATGATCTGCTTTTTCCCGTTCTTACCAACATCAATATCCTTGTCCCAGTCCGGAATGCCGACCTTTCCTGTGTAGCTATAATGAATCGGAAGGAGGACCACCGTGGACAAGACGAAGATTGTGGAGAGAAACTTCATCGCAAATCGAAAGAAACAGAGGAACTATTGGCACGAGCATCATTAGCGCACTGCCAAACTACGAGATGGGGAGAGTCAAATCATACAACAAAAGCATCCAGGCCCGCAGATCGCAAAACTTGCTCTTCAGTAATCCGGTAAAGCACAGGTATCCATCCAAAGAAGCTATCAGGAAGCTCCGGCAGGTGTGAAGCCGCATGATGCTGTCGCCTTCGAGCCGCATACAGTTCAGTCCATTTCGGTCGCAGAGCCTACCATATTGACAAACAGTTAGCGCAAATACACAAGAAAAACGACAAGACCTTTGACTTACACAGAATGACAGCAAGGCTAACAGCCCTAGGCCTGAACTAATAGCAAGCTGCGTATATAAGTCTCGCTGGCCATTGAGCTGGTCACCCCATTTCCGTCCGTGATCTCCTCCATCATCGGTCCCATTGTCGGGCGTGGTAACTGCAGTCGCCAAGGCCGCCACGGCCGACTGTGTGAAGGACATGATGGGAAACAAGTTGTTCTTGTTATTCTATGAGTCTTGCTGCGATGCGCTTCTATTGATGCATTGGAGCGCTGGTTGTTGATTCTCAGGTCGGACGATGGTCGATAGCAACTGACGTCAGGGGACAGTGTCGCGCGCTGCGCGCCGTCGCAGGGTCGTAGAATGGGCTTTGTAGAGTATGTTCGGAAACACTGCAAGCAACGGTATGCTAGACACAGGAGAAGTGTAGTCTGATGCTCACGAATGGGTTGTTGTCCGGGATCTTGTGATCTCTTGGTTTTTCGAGCTAGCGACAGTTCATCCTGCATTGTTGATCGCGACGAGCTGAAGAAGATGAGTCAGCAGCATACTTAACTATGCACATCGCAGTTTTGTGTACCCTTTATGCAACGCAGCCTGCAGCCTGCAGCCTGGTCTGGCTTAAATCTACAATGTACGGATGAAATAAATGTCAGAATCCGGAGTATAGCGACGGTGGGAAAATCCACGGGAATTAGCATACATACTCACCGATCTCACTATATTTGGGGTGCCACATGGAGGAATAGATTAACCCCACCAAAGCAGGCCCTTTCAATGCATGGTAGATAGAGTATAAGTTTCGCTCTTGCTTATCGAGGATAGACCCTGAGATAGAATTTTCATTAAGTCTTTTGGTTTGCTTAGAGGATCATATTTCCAACATATGCTAGTGATAGTTGATGGAAAGCGTGACTAGTACTACATGTGGGAAGTGATGGATAATCTTCCATTGGGTGGCTGGTATGGCCGCCTAGCTAAGATAA